>NW_024344240.1:14698151-14881596 GCF_902729225.1 Pteropus medius
CTTTAAGAGGTGACTGTCAGCTCAGCTATCTCCATGGAGATTAATAGTATGTGATTTGCAATACGCTTTTAAAGTAGGATAAGGTGCCATATTCAATGGTACTCAATTATAGAGTATGAGTCAATTTTGCCCCAACCTGTAAATATTTAAGGATGAGATCTATAGAAAACAAAAACTACATTAAAAGAAAACATATCTACATTTTCAATACAAAGGATTCAAAATGCTATTTCATAAAATTTAAAAAATAGCTACCATTTTCCAGCAAATAATTCTGTTAAAGACGGAAGACTTTCTATAGTGTTTCCACACATTGTATGACAGTTTTGTCCTAGACTATCTTTTCAAGGATGTTGGTATAGTAAGCAGCCTGAGAGGATAGAGATCGTATATCCCTGTGAGTCAGTGGGTACTTTTGTTTCCTAACCAGGATAACATAGGTAACATTTTTCTCCCTCCAAAATATATTTCGGAAAACCTAAATCCAGGATTCCGCACTGTGACTCAGACCCATTAAGACTTTAGGGACAAACGTAACTGGTGCAAACATGAAGCTCATGTTGCCTGCTGAGTTGCGAGTCATACCACTCTTTGTCTCCATCCCAGGGGTTCCTAGGCTTCTGCTAACACCTATGAAACTGTGGAAGGTAACTTAGACACTTCATTATTTTTGACAGATTCACTGTGATCCAACAGTTATTTACTGAGAACTTAATATGCAGGTGACTGTGTTCGATGCTGTATGTAGAGAAATACAGAGAGATTATATGGGACATATACAGAATAGTGTAATTAGAGAAAGAAATTATTTATACTGACACAATACAAAAAGCAAAACAACAAAACAAACATAAAACCTCCAAAAACCAAAAAAAAGAAAGCCACCACCATCATCAACAAATTACTTTTTGATAGGTGCCAAATGGGTAGTAAAAAGGTAAAGTTCCCAGACTCATGAAGTTATAGAAATTCTTGACCTGTGTTTGTAATGACAAGTTAGATAATCATGGCTTAATTTAATATTACGTGGAGAACTATGCCTGAGTATGAGACTTAAAGACAATTTAGGAGAGATCAAGAAACATTTGATAGCCAAGAAAAGAAGTTTGGACCTTATATCTGTCAGGAGTCAACCACTAGGACACACACACACACACACACACACACACACACACACATACACATACACACACATATACACACACAGGATTGTGCAGGGAATTTGCTTACACATTTGGTAGGGAAGAGACCTGCTTCAGTAGGCCTGTAAGGCTGTCTCCACTTCCAATGCCAGAGCCTAAAGTCACAGGGCAGCAATCAGGAAGGGAATATGAAGAGTAGGCTGGGATCTCATGACAATGAGCCAGAATTTCCTAAGGGATGTCTGAATCCTGTGTCCATTCTTGTTGCCTCTCATGTTGGCTATGAAGACATCCTATAGAAGCCCTCAGTGCCAAATACACATACTTGATCCAAATGCTCCTTTATGCCAACAAGGTAAGTCAGAAGATGGGCAACCAATGGTACAAAATGATTGCTACCTCCCCTCTACTCTCCAAAATCTTATAAGAATCTCTCTTGCAGCCCACCTTAACAGGAAGCATTGAAGAATGGAAATTCTGGGAAGTACTTCAATCTAGCCCAGTTGACACATTACAAAGTGATCATAGACCATAACATATAGATATTGCAATGCCTTTAAAAATTTGCATTTATTTTTCTGAAGAGCTCTTAACTGTATTGAAAACATAATTAATATCTTATCAAGTATGCGTCATATTACCCTCAAGAAATTATCTTTTCCTCATACTGCCCACCAGAATAAAAGTATGCTTTCTTTAATATATATTAAATACATGGTTGAATTACCAATTTACAAAAAAAAAAGGACAATAAATACTACGTGTGTGTGTGTGTGTATATTTAAATTAGCAAGAAAAACCCAATAAAGATTGTCTTATTGCTTCATCTAATTCAACTTGGTCATCTGGAGTTTGGATCATTTGGAACAAAAGTTGTATAAGGCCATTTCACAGTTCTAAAGGAGTGCCTTGACTTAGCACTTAATTATAAGGGCAATTCTCTAGAAGGTAAAAAAAGCACAAAATTGTCAAAAGTCTTCAGAAGATGATTTTTATTTTAGTCTATTTTAGATGATAGAAACTTCTTTTTGTGCCTCAAAAAATTGAATGTGAAGGCAGTGCCACAAGTTTTACTGTATTTAATACAGCTTTCCTTAAGCCTAAAATTGAGAAAGCATTAATAAATACTGAACTCCCTGTCTCAGATCTGCCTGGAACAAATTTTAATATATTACATTTTATGTTGCAATCTAAGCATTGAGCTGCCACAGTTATGATTAATAGAGCAGCATTTTTCGAAAAGAACAACAGTTAGAAAAGAAAAAAAATTTTGTTACACAGTGCTATTTCATCAATATTAAAAAGAAGTGCAATATTGTTGCGGTAAAATAACTGAAAGAAAAAAAATTTATTATTAAATAGAAAATTATGCTGTTAATTCAATTCTGTATCGTATTTTAAAGCATAATAGTAGTAACTCATCAAAATTTTAAAAATAATTTGTAAAAAAGTGAAGTGGAATCACTACTGTTTTAGTGTAAGATTTTAAGAGAATATTCATAAAAATTTATTTAAATAGTAAAATTCTAAATTGTAATTATACTTTCTTTGAAGTCCCAAATGGATATGAAAGCCCATCAAAACTGCCAGTAATTTTAATACTTTTAATGAATGTCTTTGGCAACATGTATGTACAATTTTTAAAAATTGAATTTCTATTTTTAAAAAAATAATTGGATTATTTTTTAAAAAATAGAAATAATCCAATCCAATTTATTACTGAAATTATTTTCAATATATTTTCAATTTATTTCAAGTCAAAATTGACTTCTTCATTCAATGGGGATGAAAATATATTTTCTCAATAGCTGATCCAGAATTCTTCCCTGAACAAGAACTATGTTTGTTTTGGAAATTGTATTGCAGGAGGGAAGGTTAAACTTGTAGGTTTTAGCTAATAGTCTGAAGGAGCCACGGAGGAGGGAAATTGTTACACACTGCAAATGAACAGGAACTGAAAGTAGAGTGCAGAGAAAAGAGAGGAGGGAAAAAGACAATACGAGTGAGTGGTCAAGTGATACGTGGTTCACCAAAACTTGAGTTGCAGAAATGGCTGAGGAACTTTTTTCTAGATACCCAACATTGATTCGGAAGTATTTAAGTGCAAAGAGAAAATTTTCTCATTTTCCTTAAATCTTCTAAAGTGAGGAAAGTCTGTTACAATTTCCTCTAAAAACAAACAAAAGTAGGTATTAGTCACCTTGATTATTTTCTCTGGCTTATTTGCCCTCTGTCTTATCAACTCTTCTAAGTAGTGGCTTTCAAATTTTAGCATTCATTAGAATTGCCTGGGCAACTTTAAAAACAATGTCAGAATTCATTCCCAGAGTTTTTGATTCGGTAAATTTAGGGTGTGGCCTGACACTGTTTGTTAGGGACCACATTTTGAGAGTAGCTACTCCAAAGAATAGTATAAATAGGTCTTATTATTGTCCCTGCTGCCACCCTCACGCAAGCCACTATCATCACTCACCTGGACAATAGCCTCTTAATTGATCCTTCTGCTACTCAACTCAGTAGCTTAAATAATCTTTCAAAAAAATATAAATCTTATTGGGTAAATAAAACTTCCACAAAAAAGGCCGCTTCTGTCCGCTTTACATAAAGTAAAATGGACTCCTTTCTCTACACGTCCAGCCCCCTAAATATATACTGCTTTATAATTTAAGGGTATGCATAACTATCTTATGTTTTCTTATTTAATATGTATTTTTTATAATTTATTAGATTTGTGACAATCTTGTCTATCCTGCTTATATCCCTGCTTCTAAATAGTGCATATCCCATATTGTAGATTTTATTAATCTTTGTTGGAAGAAAAAGTAAAATGTCATCTATATGTTGGGTGGGGGTGAATTGCTGTTTTGTGGAGACTAAATGGCAGAATTCTATATCTAGGTGAACATGGTAAGAGAGAAATTATGTAGTTGAGATGATAAAACAATTCCTAAATGAATTTAATTCCCTGAAATAGGAATGCAGAGGCAAAGGTTATTAAGAATGGAATTTTTCTTCCCCTGTATTCAGATATTTTAACGCCTTTGGAGGTTTGGACTTTCCATAGATGATTGAATGGATGTTAAATAAATATTCTCTAGAGCTAAAGGGAAAGGTAAACACAACTTTGAAAACAGATTGTATATAATTAAACCTGTCTCTTCTTTGACAATCTAACCAGTTCACATATAGTGGTTATTAGTAAGTAACCGATGTCTATAACGACAGGTATGTTTGCACTGAACTATGTGTTTTTGAATTTGGCATGCCAAATAATCTTTGAAAATTTGATATTGTTCTTAAACTCATAAAAAGTCTCAGTCCGTTTCTGTATTGTTAAAAGTATTTGTTTGTGTATACACACAGAGATATAGGCATACACACATGCACACACACATGCACACTACATTCCAGAACCTGATTCAATTATATTGGACATTTATAAAGAGGTCAATGCATCGATATGTGAAGTATGACAAAAAGAACAATAATATAAGCTGAATTTTACTTTTCCCCCAAATAGTTACTCGTTTCAATTATCATTATATTTTAAGAGCTTTATTTGTGATTCTGGCTTTTAAAACAATTTTGCTTAAGTTGACTAGTTATTTTCAAATTATCTGTGGAAATTCAGATAGCAAGCATTTCTATTTCATTTACACTCTTACTCCAGGGTCTCTCATTTCCTAGCTTTGTGATTTGGGGCCAGATATCTGTCTTCTTTGTGCTTCGGTTTCTTCGTACATAAAATGAGGATAATACTACCTGTGTCAAAAGATTGCTTTGAGGAGTCAGTCATTATATGTAAGAGTACATGACTTATGGAAAGTTCTTAATAAATGTTAATTTTATTATTCTTTTAAATTATTGTTATTATTATTACAGTGATGCTTCCCTAGATTAGATTACTTACTACCAACTGGTAGTCACTGTTGGTAAAAGCAGCAGGAGGATGAAAAGTAGTCAAAAGTGAATCTATACAATGATGGTAAAAATGATGGTGTCACAAAATAGAAATCTTTATCCAGTAGGTAGAAGTTTATCTAGCTGAAATGTAGATTTAGAATATGAGTTAGCTGGCTCAGGCAGAAAATGGCTTTGGAAAATAGAGTTGTTTGGCCCCCAGTCCCTGATTGCAAGACTGGGAAATGAAACAAAGTACAATTTATTAAACACCTGCTGTATACCAGGTAATTGCATTCATGTTATCTTATTTCGGGATTGTTGGTATTTCTATTTTTATAGACTGTAAAGGAAAAGAACACAGAGACATCAGATAACTTACAGAATATTACATAATTTTAAATCATATAGTCAGAATTCAATCTTAGTTTTGTCTAAATCCAAAGCTTATAACCTCTTCTCTCTTAGAATTTCTTTTGATGGAAATAAGCAATGAAATTGCAAGAATTTCTGATATACAAATTAAATCTATCTGTACTGTGGAGACTGCCTTCACTTTACAGCAAAACCAAAACCTTCCTTTTGGGAATGTTTTTCGTCTTTTTGGGAATGTTTTCCTGGAGCGAAGAATAACAAGATGAGGCCATAGGTGGTTCGGACCTCTGGGGGACAGAGTAAGAAGGTAGTGCATTAAGGACAACAGCAAGCAATCTTTTGATTTTAAAATTTACACTCTAGACCTGACACCACTACCAAAAAGAAATGACCTTGCCTCCCCTCTAAACTAAAAATTCGTATGCTCAGCTAAGCCAAGTCCATACTGGGACTTTGAAAATCAGAGAGGTTAAAAATGTGTCAGCAACAACCCAAAACTGCTATAAAAAATAAATATCAGATCCAAAATATCTCTTAGAGATAATCTAGTCCACCTAGCTGACTTGTCAATTAAAATACCTCTCAACCTCAAAGTTTCTGATTCATTAAGCCTCAGGTTAAATGAGAAAATCCACATTTCTAACAACTTCTGGGGTAATATTACTGCTGATCGAAGGCTAGATTTTGAGAACCACTGCTGTAGTCTAAAACACTCATTTGAAATAGGCAGAAACTGAGGCCCAGAAGAGAGTGTGTTCCAAGTTGCACAGTAAATGCTCTTGGAAGGATAAATATCAGGAAGGACCATTGAGATTTGTTCAAAGAAATTATATGAAGTCAATCTTGTACTAGCATGGTTGTGGCCTTGTCCAAGTTCAGCATTATAGCTATGAGAGCCGGCCACTTTTGGACTAAGTAAACCATCAGGAAAAGGAATCAGCATAATACGTTCGATGCTATTTTCTTGTAAACTCTAATAATTCTTTTGAACTTTATTAGAACAAATTCTATTAGTCTATTTTAAAGTTGTAATGAAAATAAATGAAACAGATTTTGTCTAAGTCTTCAATTGCTGAAATGTATTAGAAAAAGTTGGGTTATTTAAATCATGTAGTAAATGTTATGTTCTCAGGGGAAAATCAATTGTATTTCCCAGTACAAAGTAGATGGGTGGATATAGTTGACTAGAGTGCTGTTTTGAAAATAATTTGGATGCTAAGATGGGACTTAGAGAAAAAGATAACTATCTGCCAGAAGTAATGAAGACAGAAGGAACACCAAGTATCACACATTGTCAAATTCTGTGTTATTGTCATTTGTGATGATTTTTCACATTTTTCATATGAAAAATATTTACATGGCTCTAAATTTTTGGAAAGTTGATGCTACTAATTATGACCATTGAAAATTTTTTCATCACATAATGTTCGATAAAATTCTACATCTTCATTTAAAAAAAAAAAAGTCACAATTACCATTTAAGGACTCATCTGATTTAGTCAGATCCCCCCAGAATAATCTCACTTTTGATGAATTCAAAATCTACAGATTTAGGATCTTAATTACATCAAAATCCTTCAATTATGTCATATAAAATAATCTAATTGTAAGAGTGACATTTATAATACAGTCTCTCTTAGATTATACAGAGTGTATATATTAGAGGGAGTGAATTTTGGATGCCATCTTAAAATTTGGATGCTTCCACAGGCTACTATTTATAATAGGTTTATTTTATATTGTTTCCGATTATAAAATAATATATATTGATTATAAAAAATTGGGAAATAAAAATAAAAACAAATATTTTTTGTATTCACATTTATAGCTAATTATTAACATTTTGGTGACCCTTCTCATTTTTTTCTATTTGTATACATATGTGTAAATGTTTTTAACTATTAGATGTTACTGTATATACAATTTTGCATCTTACTTTTTCATTGAATGTATTAGAAATATTTTCCCATGTCATTTATATTATTCTAAAACAGATTTTCCAGTGACTGTGCAATATTGATCATATGGATGTATTATCATTTATTTTAGCAATCCCTTAGGTTTATCTCCATTACTTCCATATCTTAATGATCATTTCAATGAGTATTTTTTATATGTTATTCTCTGTTAGCATATCTCTTTTATTCAGATAAAGTTTGTGGCAGAAGGAAGACATTGATGGAAATAATGTTTCGTGCCTACCTATAATTCTGCCCTTTGGTAGTGCCCCGTCCTCCACTGATTCTGAGCCTGGCCCTTTGCCTACTTTAGCCGATTGTACAGGAGTAACTTGATTCAAATAAAGTGTTAAATTAACCTGTGCACAGTCCAACTTTGGTTTATGTACATCTGCCGCAGCCATGAAAATCTCCTTAGACTAGCTTGTGGAGTTACATGATTATCATTTGAAGGTGAACTAGCAAAGATCATCCAAGAGCAGGTAGCCCAGCCTAACACCAGGTAATTGCACACACACAAGTAAGCCCAGTCAAGATCGGCCAAGTTTGATCTAAATCAGTAAAACCACAGACTCATGAAAAAATGATAATTGGTTGTTGTTTTAAAGAACTAAACATTTTGAGTTGTTTCTAAACCAGCAAAAAGCTAAATTACACAAAGTTCTGGAAATTAACTAAAGGATACATTTATAAGTATCAAAAAATTACTAAAGAGTAATTATTTAACCAAAGTAACATTTAAAGGCCTAGTGAAAAAAAAAAAAAAGTGAGGTAAAAACTGCTTTCATAGAAGGAAAGGAGCAGGCTCTTTTGTAAAGACATAAAGAATACCATGGAGAAGAAGGACAATCCAGAATGCAGGCTTGAGACATACAAACAACAGAAAGACATGAAATGCTACTTCCACTGTTAGTTTCAGAATTTTTCTCCTTGACATGACAAAGCCCATACCCACGTTTCTACAAGATACCATTGGGACAACCTCCAAGGCATATAACATTTTGTTAAAAAAAAACTTCTGAGGATATACAACTTTCACTGCTCAGTGACATGAGTTAACACCCCAGACAAACTTAAACCACACACCAGTGTGAACATTCCCCTTCTGCCTTCATCCCATTTAACTTAGAGAGGCAAGAACTTGGCTGCATTTAGAAGTAGTTAGCAGAGAACATTAACTGAAAACACTTTACAATTTCTTAGTCTTACAGGCCTACAGAGTCTCTCAAAGGAACAACATCAGTGAAATTAAAATGTGTACAAACTCTGTGTATAGTGATGGGTGGAGTCTCATCCTTGGCAGAGCTGCGTATTTTCCTCATGATGCTGCCCAACCAGTGAAACTTATTTATTTTAGGGATATTAACATGTAGGATTAATTGAACAGGTGGAGAAGGGAGACTCATTCCCTAAAGATAACACCTTAAGATGTATTATTAGAAATATTTGACAGGAATAAAATTAAAGACAAACTAAGAAAAACAAACTAAGAGAGGAAATTACATATTTCATCATCATCAAGAGACTTCATTCATTTAAAAGAGTACCATATTTTTCCCTTCAAAGATAGTTTTTGTTGTTGTTGTTTTATAATCTTTTTGGAAGCAGAGGCAATATTAAGCTTGACAAAGAGGAGAAAACCAGAAACAGATTACTCACCATCTTTCTTTCAGAAGCATTCTGCCAAAAAAATTAAAAAAAAATAAAGATACTTAAGCATTTGACTTAGATATATTGGAACTGACAATGATCAGCATTAGTTTGTAATGAGTATTAATTAAAATCATATAAATGACTCTCTAGATATTTAATCTTATGTCACTTTGTTTATATTTTCCACTTCATTCCCACATGCTTTTTTCCCTTCATAAATAGATATTTAATCTAAAATAATGATTCAAGATACATTCAATTATCAAAAAGTTTGAATCATTTTGTGAACATAGTATTTCTTTAAAAATAGACGTTAGAATTATAGTTAAAAAGAAAAAATACTTTGGTAGATTAAAGATGACTACAAGTTATTCGCCACTCATTCCATTAGAAAGCAATAGAGCATTGAAACAAATGCATTTACAGTGCTTGGATATAATTTTGGTTTAAGGCAATTAGTCCTCTGGACTTCAATTCATATTTTCAAATTATGGTTATTTGAAAAGAATGATAATGGGGGTAAGTGAATGTAGATGAAGTTACAGAAATAGAGATTCAGTCATGGTTTGCTAGTGCATTCTTCACACGTCAGCAGAAGGAGAGGAACCATGGAGTCGGAGAAATTATTTTACCAGGATAATACCAGCAATAAACATGGATTCTCAAAAGATTTTGTAATTTTTTTCTTATATTTTTCTCTATATTTAAAAAGTTTGGTTCATCTCCCATTTAATAAATTACCAGAGCTAAATGCTTTAATATTCATATAGTTAACATACATCATATCAGTCATCACAAATACCTTAATTATGACCATTAAATTATGTTTTTTTCCCAGAGTGACTTTCAGAGAGCATCAGTTCTTTAGGATGCACACATACAAACACAAAGAGTTGGATAAATATGAGAAACTCTTTAAAGTGAGATCTCCCTTTTGGGAAATCATAGCACCTATTAACATACCGGAGAATCCACAAATTCCATTATTAAGAAAAACAAACTTAACTGATGATGGAACCTGTCATCGCTCTACAGAAATAGTGATCTATGATCATACTAAAATAAGGGCAGCATGTAAACAGAGCTTTAGAAACTACAAATGAAATCAAAATAAAGAAAAAATAGAAATGTGTATTCACTAGGACCCAAAACACGAGCACATAAGTAGCTCTTTCTAAAGCTTTCTATGTCTTTAAAATGTGAAAACAGGAATAAGTACTCCCTTGATCCAGGTAAAAGGGCCCTGCTGACTATTTTTCTAGAATTCCTTGTGGCTTTAGACATAGATTTAGGAGCCAGTAGGTTTAAAAGAAAGCCACATTTTATCATTTTACCATTTGTTTCTTTCCATGTGGCCTTAAGCAAATTAATCCCTCTGCCTCAGTATCCTCCTCTGTAGAATGGCGTCAGTACCAAATCCACAGGATCGTGAGGATTAAATGAGTTAATATATCTAATGGGCTTAGAACAATGTTTTTTATATTAGTAATTCCTTGTTATATTTACTGTTTGTTTTTTAATTATTTATGATTTCTTTGACAATTCATTGGCATATATTGGAAATTGGTTGACTCTAAAGTTTTGCTCTAGTACAAATGTGTTAAATAAGGGATTTTTAAAATTTGTATTGGTATAGCAAAAAAGACAAATATTAAGTTTACACTTTTGTGCATTGGTTAAAAACCTGTTTAAGTGCAACAACGATGTTTACATCACTATACACTCTAAATTAGTAAAATCTCATAAATAGTAACAAAAGATTTGTTTAACCAAGAGATTAATAGAGATAGAGAAATAATAGCCATATAAAGCAATCCACATGTACACTAATTAATAACTATATTATGCTGGAACATTTCTGAAAGATTTCTATATAAGGTTATGTATTTAAATTATTTACAATAAAAATGTATGCAGTCTTTAGTTCACTGAATAGTCTGTGATCTTAAACTTTACTAGCCTCCAAAATGCTATTCCTACTTGTAGTCAAATGGTGCCACATCCAACTAACCCAATTAAATGAAGCATTTCACATTCTCTCTTAAAATAGTCTGCCTGTATATCATGATCTCATAAATTAGAAGTTTGATTAAAAGATTTCCCACAAAATACTTAAAATTTTAAGTTAAGACCTCACAATTCTACACATAGCCAAAGAAATGTAAATGGATTTATCTGAGAGGAGAAATTAGACACAACTAATATATAATATATAAAGCCACTAGCTATTATTTTTAAAAGAAGTGAGTGAGTTCAAGGAAACTACTAGGCAGATGAATGTTGGAGGTAGTATTTACTAGGCCGTGAATGTTGAAGGTGGTGCTGTAATGTCAAGCCCAGAAGAAGTTTCTACTTGTCATTTGATGCCAGGGAAGGATAGGTTGGGGTAGGCAATGAAATGGATTTAAGGAGAAAGAAGGATGTCAAAAATAAGTATCCTTTTCCTAATAGGATAGTTTTGTCACTGTGTGTGAATGTGGGTAAGTGTGGATGTATGAAGATATTCTTTAACAAAATTCTATTTTATAGAAGAAAGTACAGATTATATATGATTAATAAAGTCTGTTTGTCAAATTGGAATTTATGGAATAAATATATGATGTCCAACTTCATGCGAAGTTTGAGACCTTGCTGATCTAAAATACTGTTGCACTTAGATATTGCACTCAATTATCTCCTACAGGTTTTGTCAATTTATAGCTCACATCTCTTTCATCATGTGATTCAATATCAAAGCAGCTAATTTGCTTGAGAAAGAGATAGGTTTCCTAGAACGAATGTTTTGATAAGTCTCTTGGGGTGTTGGGAGTATGGGCGGAGAAGAGGGGTTTGAATGAGACCACTGGGGGCATATTTGAAAATATAGGAGATGGCTGCTGAAATAATTCCTAGAGAAATAGGGTCGACTCATTGCTGAATTTTCAATGATCTAAGTGGAAAGAAAAACTAATCACTGAGACTGAAATGTGAAGAACAATAAAATAGATCTAAGAGGTTATTCAGGACAAGAGATACGAGCTGACAGTTGCCAAGAAAGGAAAATTTTTAGAAAAAATATCAGATGTATAAAGGGGAGTTTCTAGTTTGGTATGTGACATATGATGCAAACCCTCTTCCTCTTCACCCCACAAAATCTTTAAACATTCATTCCTTGTAAATTCTTGTACAAGTAAAGTTGAGAGAGAAAACCTCCTGTAATTCTATGAGAAGAAGCACTCTTTCAAGATTACTTGCTGTTATAATAAGTGACATTTATAAAACATTTAACAATCATCCTAGAGGTAGGTATTTTGTCCTTGTGATTCCTAAATTTACAGATAAGAAAACAGAAACTCAGAGAAGTGAAATGACTTGATTGAATAATAGAAACAAAAAAATTAAAATTTAAATTCAGGTCTAATTTCACATCTAATGCTACACATCTAATGGTTTTTTTTGTTTTGTTTTTTGTTTTTTTGACCACCAAGGCAAGATGTATTATTGCTATTTATGCAAAACAAAAACAAAAAATATTCAGATATATATTCTTGAATATTTTCCTTATTTGGAGGTGACAAGAAGGGACAGCTGATAAATATGAAATTTCTCTACTATAACTATTTTAGTTGGAAAGAAAAAGAAAATAATTTTGAGAAGAAATCATGTTTTAATTCTATATAGGGATGAATTAGCTGAAAAGCACTGAATATTTTAGACAATTATCAAGCTGGTTATTCGACATTTGAAAGACAGAGGATTTAGCTGGAGATAATACCTGTACAGTGTATGACCTATATAAAATATCCATGACACCAAGAGACAAGCTCAAAGAGACAACAAAAGAATGGAGAAGTCAGAGAAGCCAGACTAACAGTCAGAGTGAAAATACATCTTTTTTTAAATCCAGTGAGAGAGGAGAATCCTAATGGAAAAAGGATATTGCTTATGAAATGAATGTGGTCAGAGCCACAGACCACTCAAGAGAACAAGATCACAGGTTAAAAAGAGTCAAACATTTCAAGATTTTAGATATTAGCTGCGACTACAGGCATATTTCAATTACTTAAAAAAATATATTACATCTTACAGAATTTTGTATAAACAGACCCCAGGAAATATTTTTCAAAGTCACTGCCAGGATATCTGTTGAAAGGAGATTATATTGAAGGTGTGGTAAAAGGGTCATTCCTGCTTCTGTGTGCAGTCAAGGCTTGAGGGAAAGGCAGGAGGGGTCAGATTTAAGGATAGAAGCATTTTCAAATTGGGGTCACAATGACTAAAAGCTAGGGACATGCCTTGAGCAATAAAAAGCTATAAACTAGATCCACTGGAAGCTCAGTTATTTCCAAGGTGAAAATGGTGGGAGACAGCAGAAAGGAAAAGATCACTTAATTTGTGTAGTCAAATACTCTAGGAAATTCAGCATCCGTTGTCAAGACTGACTAAAAACAATCCTTTGGAAATATGATAATGATGTTGACTGAGTAAAATAAGTGAATACATAGATAACAGTCTAGAGAATTTTTATTTATTTATTTATTTATTTATTTTTGATATGCCAAGTAGCATGCACCTTGTCTGCTGGCTGACCTGATTTATGGCTGCAACTTCCAGTCAGGGAACAGAATGAAGCTAATTGTTCCCCATTGGTAGTCAATTTAGAGCCGTTCAAATTCTTTCTTAAATTTCTTGAACGCCTTATCTCAATCTTTTTGGCACTTACTAGACTTTTAGCATAGCATAGAGACAGACAAGGCAATTACCATCTAATAAGATGCAATTATATAGACCAGAAATCAGCAAATTGTGGCTTTGGGGCTCTGTCTGCCCTACCACCTATTTTTTTTTTTTAACAGTCTGTAAGCTAAAAAGAGTTTTACATTATTAAATGGTTGTGGGGAAAATATCAAAGGAAAAATCGTATTTTTTGATGTGGACGAAAAAAGGGGTCACATATTAAACTTGACAAGTTCAAGAGAGGCTTGCATGGCGAGCCCTACAAACTCAGAGACCAAACATAAAAATTTCTAACGAAAAGTAGGTCATGGTGAGAAGTCATATCCTGGGCCTGTAGCTTCCTTAACAAAGGTCAATATTTACCTTCAGTAAGCCTGCCTACTGTCTTTCTGTATCTAAGATAACATACCCTTTGAACATCAGAGTAATTAATCCCTTTTTCCGGACCCCTCAGAACACAACCCACCACCAGAGAACGAGACCACAGAACCCTTCACTGTCTGTTCCCTGAATACCATCTCTATGTGCTGTAAGTGTTAATTATTAACAATCCTCTACCCACCAGTGTAAAAGAAGTATGTATCTCCATTTTATTTTGTATCCAATCTGAGATTTCCCTGCTTTGCTTTCTCCCACCCGTTTAACCTACCACCAATGAATTTCATGTAACCCTCCTTTCATCTCCTCTTTTTATTCTAATGTATAAAATAAGCTGCAAAACTGCCATTCTCCAGAGCATTTTCTTAATTAATTGAGAATTTGCTTCCCGGCAATTGTCATCAGGTTGATTCAAATAAACTAAAAAATTATCTACAGGTTTAGACATTTCTTAGTTAACAGTGATTTGAAAAATTGTGTAAAATTTAAACTTCATAACCATAAATAAAGTTTTATTAGAACATATTCACACATATTTGTTTATATATTATCTATGGCTGCTTTCACACTACAATACTAGAGTTGAGTAGTTGTAACAGAAACTGTATGACCTACAAAGCTTAAAATATATACTACATAAATGTGTGCATTTTAAATGTCGTAAATTTATTGGGCTGTATTTATTTCACAAGCAATGGACCTTTCTATTAGGATTCTTCTTTGCCACTGTCATTTACTTACTTCATTAAACTGTGAATTTCTTGGAAAGAAGCCTTGTGTCTACCACAGTTGTTTGCACACAGGACAGATTGAATACATGCTTATTAAATTCATAACTATTCCACATAATTTGATGTAATTATTCAGCAAGTTCCTATTATATACCTGATTCTGAATAAAGTACATCATTGGATAGGGTGAACTGACGTGAAAGAAATAGATGACATTATCGCAGTCTTTGAGGGGTTCATAATTTTATTATGGAAACGATACAAATTCAGGAGTATCATTTATATAACAATACAGAGTGCTATATTAGTTAAGTAGCAAATACTTATTAGAGGCATAGACTCCATTATAACAACAGTAGATATTAATCATTTTCATAATAGCTAAAAATTCTTAAATATTCAATACGTTCTAGGTTAAACCCTAGGTATGTGTTACCTTAATCTTCACAACAAACCCACACATAAATACTATTACCATTTTCCCTTTAATGATGAAAAAGCAATAACATTTTGGGGTCACATGGACTGAGCTAGAAATTGAATCCAAATAACACATTTTTATTTAAAAAAATATTTTCAGAAAAAAAATTGAACTAGGCCCACAATAGATATTTAATATACCTTATGCAATTCAGAATCTGAAAATGTGCTAAGGCAAGTAAAGGGGGGATGTGGGTATTAAATATGAAACAGAAATCAGAAAGAGTTTCCTGAAGAAGAATAAGAATAATGTCTATGGGTGAAAGAAAAAAGAAAATCATTTAGGGCAGGAGGAGTTCATCGAAAAAGCAAAGGCTTGTTCTAAGAGGTGTGATTTGCTTCTATAATGACTCACATCATAATAGGATTCTACTTTCATTAACTGAAGAATCAAAGGACTAAATTTGTATACATAATTTAAGAACAGAATATTGCCTTCTTGAGTTAACACACTTTTATTTGCTACATTTCGGTTTCCTTTTTTTTTTTTTTTTTTTCAAACAGGTAACATCCTCATATATTTTCCTTCAGAAATTTTATACATTTCAGAGCAAAGATATCCCTATATATATTTTTTCCTTCAGAAATTTTATACATTTCAGAGCAAGGAGTATCCCTATATATATTTTTTTCCTTCAGAAATTTTATACAGACTACTTTCTCTTTTCTTCTACACACACTCAAAATAAAGAATAAAAAGTAGATAATAAGCGGCACATTGACATCATTAAAATCAGCAGCAGGAGTTGCAAAATGAATTTTTGCAATCATGAGTCTGCTGAAGGTGTTTTAGAGCCAGAGCATTTTAAAAACAAAACATTCGCTCCTTAACTGGGAATGATGCTGGTGTGCTCAACCTAGCTCAGCCTACCTTCATATAAAAAACAAAACCCATAGAGCTACTTTCTACTTCAAGTCTTTATCTCATTAAAAGTTACACTTCAAGGGACAAGGTGAAGAGAAAGGCAGTTATGATAATTACATCTTCTCACCCATGGTGTATTACCTTCTTTATATTTCAGTGGGCAATCTAATTCTGCTCCCTAAAAAAAATTTACTACCAACTGAGAGACAAGATGATATTCCTACGTGTAAGGTGTTCACAATTGTGTGATGCAGTCTTGTTGAAAACAGAAGCAATGCAAGTGCCTACCTGTTGGAGCGATTTTAAGTACTCATAAGCAGTGAAATCATCATGTGCCAATAAGAAATGGATCTGTAAATTACCAGAAAAATCATTTCTACCCATTGTATGTCATAGTTATGGGTTACACCTGTACATTAACTCAGTTTGTTCCATAGCTATCAATTTATATATTTTTTCTTTCTCTCTCTCCCCAGCTAGAATGTGGCCTCTTTTAAAAATGGGAAATAGAATACTTCCTATACATTATTTTATTAATCTTCATACCATCATAGGAACTCAACATTGATAACCCAATTTTTTAAGACATAAGAAAACTAAGGCTCAGTGAAATTAAGAGATTTTCTCATTGTGACTCAGATAATAAAAGGCTGAACCAGAATCGATACCCAGATCTGACTTCTAAGACCTCAAATGCTTTAATTTGTGTTCATTTATATATATACATATCTCACCAATACAAATTCACGCAAGCCCATCATAGTGCTTTGCACACGATGCTTTATTTTAGTTAAATAGTTGAAATAAACAATTTAGTAGTGACTGATTTCGATCACTCATACTTCAGTTGGAATACATCTTTTCTACACAGACTAAAATATTGAAGAAGCCAAGAAGAGAGGAGAGGAATTCTACAAACAAGTTTGAACTACTGCATAATTTTTCTCAAAGGCTATAGCAATAGGTGAGTACCTTGCAAGTACTACATTGATTGACAGATATACTGTGTACTATTATTAAAATCTTACCTTATGCAGACTCTTATGCAGGGGTTTTGTGATATTCCCAAAGATAAAAATTATTTAAAGTTTATTTTTAGGCAATATTCTATTCACTTTAACTCATATAGTCGTATGTGAGTGGCCATTATCAGGAAAAATATATGCAATTGAAGTTTCTTTGATGGCATAGCAACTTTCTGGCAATATGATATAATTGTTAGTTTAATCTTGTTTTCTAGATACTGATTTTAGTTAGTTCATTTTCTTAACATTTTTCTTATGTTTACTAAAATACTTCTTTTTTTCCTACAGAGGAAAATACACTGTAGGGTATGTATACGCAGTGTTATTTTGTCATGACTTCATATGAATAATATGCATTTCAATAATAGCACATGCAATTTACGATGCCCCACCAATGTCATTTACCTTACTTTTTCAAAATGATGTAAGCCAGTTTGACCATTCCCAATTTCTCTGAACTTTTAGTGGATACAGTTGGCCTATAAACAATTAGAGATAAATGAATATCTATAGTCATTTTTCATATAAACTTACAAACAGGTGTGTTGTGTTCTGATGAAAACCAGTCTCATACCAAGTTCCACTATATGGGTCATTAATTAGCAAGCAGGCGCAAAAAGTGGTCATACGACATTTTTAGTAAAGTCAGTAAAGTCCTTGCACTTTGTCCTTTCATGTAGTCTGAAAATTTTCCTGCAGCAAAAGTGAATTCTTAGATGTCACCGGGCAACCTGTAAATCAAGCAAAACTAAACTGATTAGCGATCACTTCAGGAAGTGAAAACACCGTCTTGTGGTCAGAAGGGTCTCAAAGGACAAGTCAGAAGTGAGAGTCCATAGAATTTTGTGGTCTGCGTTCAAGTTTTTGTTTTTTTTTTTGTTTTTTTTTGTTTTTTTTTAGGCAAATCTTTCAAGGTGTAGAAGTGACTAGTATTGAGGGAAGTGTGGGACCTAATAGTTGATGATTGGTGAACGCCCAGAAGTGAGGATCTTGAAGCCAGTCTTGGTAAGTGAACTGTTGTTTGACAAGTGGGAGCTTTGCCCAGATAAGCAGATTGTAGTCACTGATGAATCGATTTATAGGAGTTTTCTGAGGCAACACCAAAGTTATTTATTGGTTTACAGCTTTGTATTACCAAGCAAAGTTTTTTGCTGGCAAAAACAGTTTCGTGTTATCCATGGTTACTGGTAAAGATGGTCTGTTTTCCAGGCAAAGACAGCACTGCTCTCCTGGCTGGATTAACTAATCTTCTAATTGAAGCAATCTAGGCAAACCTCTTAAGTGAAAGGACAGAACACTGAACAAAGTTTTAGATTCAAGACAGTACTTGGAGTGTTGCAGACAGTTGGGCTATTTAAATCCATATTTTGCATTCATGGTTCATACAAGAGTAATGCTGCTTGGTACACATTTTAACTATATATCTTGAATATAAATCAAAGAAAAATTCTATTATTTCTCAAGCTAATTTCTATTAATATAGTAATATCCTAACCTAAAGAACTTGCTATAGTCACTTTTAAAATGTGTACTCCTATTAAGAACTCAAGTTCTTTCAAGAGCTGAGTAAATGGCTAATGTGAATTACTCATTTAAACAATTACCCCAAAGATATAATTGTTTATTTATACACACATCTATAGATATCACTGAGTATTTAAAGTCACTTATAGTAAATACAGCACTTGGAACTGTATACAAGTAGAGATGCCAGAAGGTATATATATTAAAAAGAACATTAAAAAAAAAGTATTATAAGTGAGGATACTGCTGATAATGAGAAAATAAATAGCCCTTAGCTATTGTATTACGCTATTATTGCAAGAGAATTTAAGAAAATATTTACCCTCAAACTTTAAACATTTATTTTGTATATATGACAATTGTGTAATGTAGGTTTTTCTTCTGATTTATATTTTTTTATTTTTCAAATTTTTATTATTAATATTTTACATATACAAAAATGTTAAAGGAATGATGTACCTACCACTTAGATTCAACAGTTATCAATACTTTGCATATTTAATTGTTCTATATCGATATATCAAATCAATATACACAGTGTACTATTACAATAACTACTTCTACATAGGACTTGTAAAGAAAGATTTTTTAAATATTAGATCTTTAAAGAAAAATTTGAAAAATTAAATCAATCGCACTAATGCATGGTAATAAGATTATAACTTGTAATTGCATTACATTTCACAGAAAATGGAATTTTGCCAAGCATTGGTGTAAACATCATTAAAATGTATCCTAGATTCCCATTTTGAAATATTGTAATTAATCAATATAATTTCTTTTTTGTTTGAGGGAATTAGAAAGATAATATCTTATTTTATTTTATGTAAACATGGCTGTATTGCATTTTATATTTGTGCTAACAATTAAATGTCTTAGTTAGGGAAAGCTTATTCTTTATGTCATCCTCTACTCTGTAGTGTCACAGTAGGTCTCACAATCTCTATGGAGAGTGTCAGTGTTATTGTTTCAAAATTTCCAAATTGATTTTTTTTTTAATAGGCTTTGATGTTGAAGAAAAAGGATAAGAGATTCTCTTAAGTAAATTCACTGCTGAGGTTTATCTTCACAGGAGTCTTATGGTGAAGGAAGGAAAGAAAATCACTTGTTTACTTTAAAGACAAATAATTTTAACCTCGATTAAAGTCTACTTTCATTTACAGGCACCCTGCACACTCGTAGATAATTTATATGTAAACCCAGTGACTGATATTGATTTAGACAACTTGCTATCAAAAAATATGATTATTTTCAAAGAATGTGTTTAAAGAACCTTTGGATTGACTTGAGTTTGTAAGTTTGTATATATGAAAAATATTAAGCAGAAAAAGTGTTGATTTGAAGGAAAAAAATAAAAGGAGAATAATCAACTAAATTGATTTACTAACAGTAGAATTTTATCCAACTGAGACTGGCTGACATTCAATTTTGTATGTCCAGACATGAGAGGCAATTCTAAACAAATGCATTTTTTTTTCAAAGTGGACTCGCATTTTCAGACTGAGAAAGAGGCCAAACACTACTCAGTAAGAGCATTAGAGACATCATGCACATATGCTATGTTCTTCTGAAACTTACTGAAAAGTGAAAACAATATTTGAAAATATCCATTGAGCAGAAGTCTGGCTTGGGAGAGGTGAGCCAAAGGAATAGGAAGTAGCAGTTAACTTGAGAGCTGTGGCAAAGGAGTAGACAGCAGAGCTCTTCAGCCAACAACTTTTTGAGTGACCAGATAATGAAAAAGATTAATTTTCAATCAGGTGTGCATGCATATCTTCCTATGTTTCATATCTTCAGCATTTTGTGAAAAATGTCATTGGAAATTCTGGTTTCTGGCTAAAGAAACTAATATAGTTGCATGCAGCTACTTCATGCTTTTTAAAGTATGTTTTGAAATTACAAGCGCATGGGAATAACATGAAGCCAAGAAAGCAGCTAGTCCTATGCTTTGCTTCCTTAAGCTATTAAAAAAACAACAACAACAACAGCAAAAAAACAAACGAGCCTTCGTATTTTCAATATATGATGCCAACAGAAAAGAAACTATTCTGATTTTATTAGCTGTGATATTTAAAAAGATTAGATGAGGTAAAAATACTGGAATTATTTTAGAATGCTAAACTATAAAAGGGATTATCTATAGTGAACAGCATGACACTGGAGTGCCAATATTTGTGTTCAGATCTGTGTCTACCACATTGCTATATAACTCTGAACGAATCTCAGCTTCTTTCACTAAATATTAAGATCACATTAGAACATATGTCATGAGTTATTGAGAGGAATAACAGAAAAAAGTCAAAAAGATATTAGAAAATGGCCTGATATCTCTCACTTTTTAAAATCATTATTATAATTATGATTTTCAGTTTTATCAGTATAACAAGCAACAGTTTCCTAAAACATTCCTATAAACTTTAATAAACTTTATCTTTCTTCTTATAATGCAGGAACCAATTTAACATCCCATGCATAACTATTTTTTTCAACTTATTATTGCCTCTTGTTTCTAGATTTAGAACATTTTCGATTCCAGTAAAATGATATTACTGTTAGGTAGTTAGTCAGGCATGAGTGACAGGAGCTAAGGCCCAACTCTGTAACCATAGAAATTTCCCTTGAAGACCTTCCTTAAGGACCTCCCAGAAATACCCCCCTTTTAGGGTTATAAATTACCCCGAATCCTAGAGCACAAAGTCCATAAAAGTTGCTGGCTAAACCAGCTACAGACGCACGCGCAGAAAGTACTGCCTCTAACTTCAGCCTCATTATACTATCGTTATAATCTCATGACTATGCCCGAAAGTTCATTAATCTAATTATGACAGACTGAATTCTGGTTAAGTACATGCGTAGCAGGCAAAGTGTTACATTGCGTGGCAGCCAACTGTCAGTCATGATAACCTCACATATGAGCCATCTAGGATCTACCATCATGGCCCAAATATAAACAGACCTTCCCATTTCTGCATTGTTACAGCTCTCCTTGCTGAAAACCTGCTCCTCCCTTGGGGCATACTGTCTTATCTCTTCACCTCCCAATTTCCGCAGGGCTAAAGCCTTCCCTAGCATGGCCCACCTCCTTCTAAAATGTACTTTCAATAAATCTTACTTCTTCTAAATCTCACCGACCTGTAATTCTTTGCTGCGTTGGTGGGGAAGAACCAAGGGACAACACACAACACCGTGTTTCTCCTCCCCCATGCCACTGGGGCGACACTGGATTTCACATCACCCCAGTGGTAACATTACCATTCGTGGCAGTCTCTTTTTTGACTGTCTATCTTGTTTCCCTTTTTTCTGTACACATGGCTATATTGCATTTTTCAGCATCCTTAGCGAGCAGGTGTGATAATGTAGCTGACTTATAGCTATGGAACAAAGATAATGCTCTCCAACATTTAGGTCAGACACTTAAAACCCTCTCACACGTCATCCTCTTGACTTTTCCTTCTACTGTCTTCATGCACAGGAGCAAGGCAACATTGGAATCCACGTTTTAATTTTAAATTGAAAAAAAAAACACAAGGAGGAAGGCGCTAGAATCTCTATATCACATCTTGAAAAAGGACTATCTATCAGATCTACCCGTTTGGACTTACATTACTTTCAATTGTGTTTAGCCTCTGATATTATGAAGTGTAACTATTATAGCAGCTCATATTACCTTAACTAAAATATCTCTTATTAAAGAGAAAACCACAGGCCCCAAATGTCATTTCTTGTGCTAAAGTCCATGATACCAAACCCAGATTTAATACCTAAGTTAATTTCTGTTTCATTCTTTCCTAGAAATATAATCTTAATCAACTCTTCTGGAATTTCCTGGCCCACACCAGTAATCTGATTTATGTGCCCTCTTTATCCCCCCATAGAAAGAAAAGGCAATCTGCATGATAAAAATCCTCACTCTTCCTAATTTCCAAAAGAAAATGTCCTAGTCTACAAATAATTCTTTCTTTTCTTTTGCTAATAGTTCCCTTGTCCCACCTTTCTATCTATAAAAGGCTTCCACTTTGTACAACCCTTTGGGGTTCTCTTCTAGTTGCTAGATGAATGGTACCCTATTCATGAATTGCTTAATAAAGCCAATTAGATCTTCAAATTTACTTGGCTGAAATTTGTTTAATACTCTCAGGGTAGGAAAATCTCATATATATATATATACAACATTTCAAAGCCAGAACAAATATTCAAACTATTTATAATCTGACAAAATTTGTTACATCATCTATTTAGAAACTAATTGCTATCAATACAAGAATCAAAATTTCTTATCTTTTTTCCAATACATTAAAACTTTATTTTTTAGTGGGGCTTATCTAGCTGATTATTGGATCTTTTTTTCTTGTGTGTGTTGTTTTTTTTTTTCCTTAAGAGTGATCAGAAGCTGACGTGTAAAAGACATCTAATATAGAAATTATGTTCTGTAAAGTGTCTTGCATTAAGTTTCATCTACGTAGGCAAATGGATTCATGAAAAGTATATGGGGCTCAGAATCAACCATATCTGGGTTTAAATTCCATCTCTGATATTTTTTTCTCTGTGTGCTATTGGGCAAGTTACTGAAATTTAGGTTATTCAGTCTATAAAATGGGAATAATAACTATAACTACATTAAAGTATAATTACAGAATTTAATATATAGAATTTAATATATACTTGTAATATTAAACTCTGCAATTATTATGTAATATATTCTTAATAACATATTTGTAATTAAGTGAAATGTAGTATAGAAAGAGCAAAAAAATTAACATTTACTGAGCATGCTCTATGTGTCCGGCCCTGTGCTAAGTCTTTTAACAGGGATATTAACTTATTTAATATCCCTATTACCTTCTACTAGTTTATCGGTTTGAGTTCCTTCAGGAAAGCATATCTTCTTCACACATGATGGGTAAAAAATGGGCTTAATATGATAACCTAAGCCTTAACAATGTCGGAACAAAATTAAAGCTGGAGGGTAAAGCTCAGGAGGCTATGGCTAAGAAATAGGACAGTCACTAACCTCTTCAGCCTCAAGCACTGGCATGGATGAAAAATCCAAGTCTCAAAACTGGGACTGCAAAATGGAGGGCTGAGGAAAAAATCTGTAAAGCTGCCTTGAATGTTCATACCACAACAATAAATAAAATCACTATGCTTGACCTTTATCTCCTCTATCTCAAATTAGTTCTCATTGGCAAATTCTAACTCGGGACTCCACGGCAAAGGAGTTCTGAGTAAAGAAATCCCCAGCCTTAGTCAGAACTGACAGTACTGATGCTGACCTGACAACAGACAATTCAGCTTGTTTAGACAGTATTTTCCCCATAATACAGAAAAGGAAGAAGAGATTATAGTAAAAAGAACAAATGTGTGTCTGGCGTTAACTATGTTCCAGCCACCCTTCATAAAGTGGTTACATTTACATTCATTTAATTTTAACAAGCCCTCTTCCTGTTTTACATTTAAGGATAATAAGGGTGAACAAGTTAAAACAACCTGAACAAGACCTAGAGCTGCTAAGAAGTAGAGACAAATTTCAAGCTCTCATCCTTTCTGATATCAGAGCTTGTGTTTTTTAAAGGTAAAACCAGAAAAAAAGATTCTAATCAGCTTATTGCAAAGTCCAAACCATTGACACCTTTATAACTTCTATGGCACAAAATCTGGAGTTATTTCTCTCCTGATATTTGCTAAGATAGATACAAAATAAAGCAATATTTATAGTTATAGTGCTGTAAAATTATTTTATATAAATATAATTTAAATTGTTGGTATATATGAGTTGACCAACTAAGTATCAATGAATAATAACTGCACTAAGACACATAACTAGAACTTAATATGATTATTATTATGTACTACATTACATTGAAGTCCTGACTCCCCATGTGACTGTATTTTAAGAAAAGGCCTTCACAGAGGTAATTAAAGTTGAATGAGGTCATAGGGGTAGGGCCCTAATCCAATACTATCAGCATCCTTATGAGATGAGGAAGAGACAGGGAAGTATGCAAACTGAATAAAGGTCATGTGAGGACAGGGAAAGAAGATGGCCATCTTCAAGCCAAGGAGGAAACCTCGAGATAAACTAAATTTGTTGACACCTTGATCTTGGACTTCTAGCTTCCAGAACTCTAAGAAAGAAATTTCTTTTGTTTACTCTACCCAGTCTTATAGTATCCTGTTATGGCAGCCTTAGCAGACTAATACAATATAGTGGGAGGAAAGATAGGTTTGTGCATGCATTGATGTGATGAGAAGTGCTTTTAATTTCTCATGAAAATATACTTGTTTTCTTTAAATAATATCTGTATCAGTTAAGATTTCATTGTAGGTAACAGAAATGACTCTGTTAGAGCAGAAAAAGGGTATTTATGAAAAACCTACAGCTAATATATTTAATGGTGAAAGATAAAATGATTTACCCTAAGATTAGCAATGAGACAAGGATATCTGTTCTCCTAACTTCTATCCATCCTATTATTGTATGTTATACCCAGTGTAAACATTTAAAAAAGAGAAATTAAAAGCATCCAAACTGGACAAAAGAAGTGAAATTATCCTTATTCATAAATGAAATGAACTGCTTTGTAGAAATTTGATGGAGTCAATAACAAAAAAATCTACTAAAACTCCTGAGTTTAATAAGTTTTATAGTACAAAATCAATATAAACAGTTGGTTTATTTTATATGCTAATAATGAATAATTCGATATTTAACAAATAATACGATAAACAATAGTATCAAAATATAAAATACTTAGGAATAAATCAGATCAAAGCTCTGTAAGACCTGTAAATGAAAACTACAAAATGTGGCAAAGAGAAATTAGAGAACTAGATAGATTGAGAGAGTCACCATGTTCATGTTGGAAGGACAATATTTTTTAAGTGTCAATTCTGCTAAAGTCATTATTAATAAATATTTGGCCCAGTTTTTTAGTCGTTTCAAGCAGGAGGATAAATCTGGTTTCAATTATACCATCTTGGCTTGAAGTGGAAATAGTAAAAGTGTTTTGATTCTGATATAAAAATAAAATATATTCTACAGAGTCCCTGTAGTCAAGAGGGACAGAGCAAGAGGAAAGGAATCTGAGGATGTGATTTTACCCTACTTTTCCAAATTAAAAGCTGCTGCCAAAGTCAAATCATTTAGTCTTTCTGGGCTTCAGTGTTCTCACCTGAGGAATTAAGGTATTGCGATCTATCCTTTCTGCTCGACACTGTTATTGTGAAGCTTCAGTGACATGGTTATATATTTTAAAGGAAATATTGTAAGTAGTTCATCAGTGAGAGGCATTTCTATGGTAAGAAAGCTAATCACATAAGTATTAAAATGCATATTGGAAAAAATAGCTCTGGCTTCAGAGTTATGAACTTAAAAGCTGTTTCTGCTGTTTATTAGGTGTTTGGCAAGTTAATTAAACTCTCAAAATCTCAATTTTTCTCTTCTTTAAAAGGAAAGTAATTGTGCCTACATTGAAGGGCTGTTTTAGAAAAATTTAAAAGGAAAATATATACACGATTCTTAGGAGTGAAAAAAAGAAACAAGCAGTCTGGGAGAAAAAAATAAAAGACAACTCTGCACACAGGTTTTACATATTTGTGTTGTCTGGACTTTTTCCTGCAAAGGGGGTATCAAGGCCACCATGAGTCTATGTAGTATCCTTGTATGAGTTATAAATAGAATGTGTGAACAAAAGAAAAAAAGATGCCCCTTGCTTCAGGTGATCCAGTCCTTTAAAGACCAAAGTGTAAAGTGGATTTCAGTCTCATTCCCAGGGTTAGAATTCTCTGTGCAGTGCACAAACTGTGCAGCTTGATCTGGAATCTCTGGTGGTAACAGCCCTAGTATTTTTCTCATTACATTTTCATCTTCATGGCTTTTTTCTCAGAACCTATGGCATCAGATCGATGGAATATTTTGATAATAGGCAGAATTTGACATTTGGTCTTGAGAGATTTATAAATGTGTTTTCTTGAATCTTGAAGTTGAGTTGGAGAATGTGCTACTTGGGAGAGGTTAATAATTAAAAAATAATGATAATCACATTTCTGTGCAATCTACTCTACTATGAGATAAACAGTGCAGAAATCTCATTAAGTATTGGTCATTTAAAATAGGCATCTCTCTTTTTTAAAAATGATGTAAAAACATGTATAACTCTTTTTAGCTTATGTTTTTCTTCTTACTTAAGGAGACAAAGATGATGGTGATTCTCTTGAACTAAATTTCCTGCATTCAGATTGTACTGAAATATGATGCTAGGCATTTTGTTTAAATTTTTAAAAAGTCAAGTAATTAGAACTCTTGTTACTGAAGCTTATCTGTGTGGGATCTGTTCATTTAAAAACAAGAGGTAACATAAGTAAGAAGAAAGATGCGGTATGTTGCCAGGACAGGTTTCTAAAGGCTGACAGTAATCTAGTCAAGAAAATCTCATTATTTATAAAAAAGTAACAAAGCCGAAAAAGCCATAACTCTCTCTTTCAGTGATATAGGGGTGCGACATTATGGATAAACATGCTGTTTTAGCTGACATTTGTATGCAGTAGCAATTTCTAAGAATTTCAGAAATATTTAAATTATGTTCATACCTTCCTTTGTTAATTTACTCACGTATTCATGCACTTGCTGAAAATAAACCATGCCATCCTTCAACTTACTGCATTATTTTTGTACTCACAGGTTCTCAAAAGTGTTGTTTACAATCAGTAATTCCTTAACTTTTTTCCCCACTTCGACCTACACCATTCGAAAAATTATTTCCCAAATACCCATTATAAGTACTTTTGTTAAAGTTAAGAATAATTTAAAGCTTCATAATTGCCAAAGTCCCTAACCTCTTCTCATTTTACCCAATTTCTCAATAGAATCCAAAACATTTAACCACATCTTTTTTTTTTTGACTTCTTTTTTTTTTTTAGAGCAGTTTTAAGTTCAGACCAAAATTAAGAGGAAAATACAGAGATTTATCTGTATACCCTCATACCCATCCATCTATAGCCTCCCTCATTATAAACATCTCCCACGAAAGTGGTTTGTTACAATTGATGAACCTACACTGACACATCATATTCACTCAATGTCCATAGTTTACATTAGAGTTCATTCTTGGTGTTGTACATTCTGTGGGTTTGGACAAATGTATAATGACATGTATCCATCATTTTAGTATACAGAGTATTTCACTGCCTTAAAAAATCCTCTGTGCTCTGGATATTCATCTCTCCATCTATGCTAATACCTCCTCATCTCCCATCCCTAGAAACCATTAATCTATGTACTGTTTCCATGATTTTGCCTTCTCCAGAATTCTATAGTACACAGCTATTTTTAGATTGGCCTCTTTCACTTGGTAATATGAATTTAATATTCCTCCATGTCTTTTCATGATTTGATAGCTCATTTCTTTTTATCACTAAAAATAATACATTGTTAGGATGTACCAAAATTTATTTATTTATTTATCTACTAAAGAAAATTTTGGTTGCTTCTAAGTTTTGAAAATTATAAATAAAACTGCCATGACCATTTGTGTGCAGGTTTTTGTGTGGAATAAATTTTAAACTCATTTGGATAAATACTAAGGAGCGCTATTTCTGGACTGTATGAAAAAATATGTTTAGTTTTGTAAAAACAAAAACAAAAACCTAAACTGTCTTCCAAAATGATTGCACCGTTTTGCAACCACCAGCAATGAATATCATTGTCGCTCCACAATTTCACCAGAATTCTGTGGTGTCCGTTTTCTGGATTTTGGCCATTCTGATAGTTTTGCAGTGGTATCTCATTGTTATTTCATTTTTCATATTTCAGTGATGGCGTATTTCAGTGATGGTATATTGTGTGGAGCATATTTCCATATGTTTATTTGCCATCTGCAAATCTTTTTTGGAGAGGTGTCTGTTAAAAGGTCTTGGCCCATTTTTAATTGGGTTGATTGTGTTTCTCTTATTGAGTTTAACGGTTCTTTGTATATTTTGGATGAGTCTTTTATCAAGTATGTCTTTTGCGAGTACTTTCTTCTAGTCTGTGGCTTGTTTTCTCATTGTCTTGACATTATCTTTTGCAGAGCAGAAGTTTTAAACTGTAATGAAGCCCAACATATCAATTATTTCATTCATGAATCATGCCTTTGGTGTTATATATAAAGTTATCACTATAAATCAATGTCAGCTAGATTTTTCTATGTTATCTTCTGGTATTTTTATAGTTTTAAGTTTTTATATTTTGGTCTCTGATCTTTTTTTTCATGAAGGATGTAAGGTCTGTGTTTAGATCATTGCTTTTTGCATGTAGAGGCCCAGCTGTTCTAGTACATTTTGTTGGAAAAATTGCTTTTTCAAAAATCAGTTGACTATATGTACATGGGTCTATTTCTATGTTCTCTATTCCATTCCAAAGATATATCTGTCTATTCTTTCACCAATGCCAAACTGCCTTGATTATTATAACTCTATAGTAAGTCTTGAAGTCAGGTAGTGTCAATTCTTCAACCTTGCTCTTCTTCAATATTGTGTTGCTATTCTGAGTCTTTTAACTCTCCATAGAAACTTTAGCATTGGTTTGTCAATATACACAAAATAACTTGCTGGGATTTTGACTGAGATTGGACTGTATGTATAGATTAATTTGGGAAGAACTGACATTTTGACAAGTTTTCTTATGCATGAACATGGACTATTATGTATTTTGACATTGTATTGTTAGATATATACACATTAAAGATTTTTATGTCTCCTTGAAGAATTGGCCCCTTTATGATTATGTAATGCCCTTTTTATTCCAGATAATATTCCTTGCTTTGAAGTCTGCTCCGTCTGCCTCTTCTGTTTTTTGTTGTTGTTGTTGTTTATTTCTTTTTATTTTTTTAACCAGACTATTTACTCATCTTGTTTGCTAGATCATATGGGAAACTTGCTTAACTATACACTGAGTTTTTTGCTCTTCTTTCCAAAACATACAGTTTTGCTTGGAATTAATTCCCTGCTACTAGAGACTACATTTCTATTTTACCTCTAGGTATGGCTTTGTAATTAGTTCTCATCCATGGAAGGTGAGAGAAGGTGACATGTTTCACTTTCAAGTAATGGCTATGCATGCTGTGCTCCATTTTTTCCCTTTACTTTCTGATAACAAAGCCCCTGGGAATCTGAATCCATAAGATAGAAGGAACATTAGTCTCTGAATCATTAAATGGAGGAAAGCCATTTTCAGATTAGAAACTCTGGTCTTAAACTGTTATGTGAGGGGAGTTATAAATTCTTGTGTGGTGGTGTTATGTATTTGGGCATATATTTTTTCAGTAGCATGCACTACTCTACATAAAATAGGGACAACATAAGATTATCTGAGAGGCAAAATTGATAGCACAAGTGGAGGGATACAGCTAATATAGGACAAGAACACTTCTGCTATATAAGAAGAAAGTATAATCAGACAAAGTGAAGTAAGCTTGTTGGCTTTAGTGATCAGAGGTATAGATAGATCTCAAGATCTCAGCTGACTGCCTTTATTTTATCTAGGAATTATGAAGAAACCAACCAACGAAGTGGGAGCATAGGAAGATTGTACACATTTATATAGGTGAAAAAATGTGAGTCATTTCAGAGAATGAGAAAGTATAGTAGAATTGTCCAGCAACATTAAAAGCCAATTTGAAATTCATAGATTCTAGTAAATTTCTCTAATACTATTCAGTTGTTCAGCTGGGTTTAGCCAGCGAAAGAGATTACTCAGAAGACTCTGACTAAAGGACACAGGAGCAAAGTATTAAAGGCTATTTGCAAGGGTAGAATTATAGGATCTAAACTAGTTGGAAAGGGAATGAAAAGAGAATATGAGAGGCATTCTTACAGGCTAAAACATCACAGAGTCATAAGAACTGTTCTTGATGAGGTCAAAATATGGTGGGATTACAAATATTTGAAAAAGTGAATGGCATCACAGAAAGTTGGGTTCAGAATCTGAAAGGGAAATAAGTGGTATAACTTAACAACATAAACTTCAATTAAGTTGGAATATTTTAGAGGAGAGGAAGTCATTTGAACAGCAAGAGAACACAACAATAACTCTATTCATGGCCCCTGTGACCTGCTGACCTTTGACTTGCCTACAAAGAGCCCTACGCAGAAAGCACATAGGACTTCACAAGGTAGCATCGTGTAATTCTTAACAAAGTGAGCTTTGAACTGAGTTGGACTCTTTTACTTGGATTGGTCATTTACTAGTTGGGTAAAGGTTGTTCATATTTTCTGGGTTACAATTACCAAAACTCAAATGGGAATATTGGCATTTATCTCAAAGGATAAGTATATAGATTAAAGTATGTTTAAAGAAAAAAATTGGTTAAAATATATAGTCTCAGAAATAAAATGTTGGCAAATATAATTAATTATAAAATTGGCTGTTATTATTCTATTATTTGTTATTGTGCTGTGGCTTCAAAAGACAAATAGGAACAGAATAGTAAGGTGAGTATCTATTTAATCTATGGAAGAGCTTTTGAACAGTTAGAACTATCCTAACTAAAAAATTAGTCCAATCTTTTTTTTTTTTTTTCTTCTCTCTAGGCTATAGTGGGGCTCATCAGGAAAGAAGGAGTGAAGGAGTGACATTTCATCTTCCTTTCTCAAGAGGCAACAGGGACCCTGTTTCATACATATCTGAGTTACTGTTATGGTACAAATATTTCTGTTCCCCATCAAAATTCGCATGTTAAAATCCCAATCCTTAAGGTGACTGGAATTGAGGTTTTGAGGAGGGGATTAGGTCATAATCCTCATGAAGAGATTAGTGCCTTTATAGAGATCCCAGAGAGCTTGCCTGCTGCTGACACAAGAAAGTGCCCTTTATGAGGAAGCCAAATCTCGCCAGACACAGAATCTACCAGAGCCTTGACCTTGAGCTTCCCAGACTCCAGAACTGTGAGAAATATATTTTTGCTATTTATAAGTCACCTAGTTTACAGTGTTTTTGTTATAACAGCCTAAACCAACCAAGACAGTTACTTTTTTTTTCTCCAGCTATGTTGAGATCTTTTCTTCTTAATTCTGTAATTGACAAAATCTTAAGCTATGCATCATCTTTGAGATGCTAAATTTCTGATGGGGAGAGCTATGCGAAAGCCAGAGAACTAAACAATCAATGGAAAATCATGAGCAATGGCATGAACATGAGACGTGACAATGAAATGAGACTTTGCAATTATGTCGTCTTCTATTCCAGCAGTTGTATATAATGGAGATATTCTTATATACTATATACAAACTACCACTGCAATAAAGCCTTATCTGTCTAACTGGGATCTAGCCCAGGGACTAAATTAAAGTTATATTGCTACAATAAAGCAGTCAATCATTCCCTCTGATGGTGGAAGGTAGTCCCTACCAGGAAACCATTCCTAATAACGCAACAAGATGCACTCTTCACACCTGGATGATATACCTGTCTGAAAAACCATCTTTATGTAACCTGACAGAAGATTCCCGTCACGTTAATGTAGTCTAAATTGGAAATGACAGCATGCTTTCTACAATCCTCTCTTTTCTATCTTTCTATAATTCCCCAAAGGTTTCTTTCTTTATTATTTCATTTATTTTAACTGCTATCGTCTTTTTTACTTGCATTCACGGGCTTTGAAAGCAGTTCCAATTCCACATTAATTCTATCTAGGTCATTGAGTGACAAAGTGTTGATGCTAATGTACTTGAAAAAAAAAATAGTCCTTCAGTCTGTATTGATCGCACTAGAGTGCTTGCTCCAAAACTAGATCCTTTTCTATTTTGTACTTTTCTCATTCTTCTGGAGTCAGTTATTTTTCTTCACCCAGGTCACTTTTATTCTCCTGATTACTTTCCAGAATATGACGGAGAAAAGACATGAACATAAACTGAGTCTTTCAAATTACAACTTAACACTATGAAAGGTGAACATTTATGTTAATCAACTAGTTGCCTCTGCAAACACCCTAAATGTTTGAAACAAAGAGCTTGCCTGATTGGTTGGTTGCAATATTAGGTAACAATAAAAAAGAGACAGGTCAAATAGACATGGAAAAAATATTAGAGTATATTCTACTCAGCAAAATTATTAAATTTAAATTTTTATGTTTTTTATATTTTCTGTTTTTATGGCCAAAACTTTTGTGCATTTGTCTTTTATTACAAGAGAGTTTTTTTTAATGTATCCTGTAATTTCCAGCTTTATCAATCTAAAATGTTATTTCAAATAGTGTCATTTGCAAAAGAAAAAAATAAAACACCTTACTCTCCTACCTACAGTATAAAGTCTAAACTCCTCAAACTACAACTCAAGAGACTAGTTAATCTAACTAGCCTCCCCTTTCCAGAGCTAATCCTGTTCCTCTCTTACTCCAAATCCCTGCTCAAGCCAAATAGATTTATTCACTGTCTCACTTTGTCACTTTAGTGTCTTTGTTAAAACAGTTATTCCCCTTCTTACCTGCCCAAATAGTATTCCCTAGCAAGGTCCACACCAAATCTCACTCTCCTTTCTATATTACAAAAATATTGCTGGTATAAACATCTGTAAAGGACAGTCATAAATAGTTCCATGTCATGAAATAACATTTGATACTTTTGAAGTTTGAGAGTTACCCACTTTCTTTTTTTTTCTTTTTCCTTCTCACTAAAAGAACAATTCTTTCTTTCTTTCTTTCTTTATTATTGAAAGTACATTTTATTTTTTAATTAATTAATTAATTAAATTGAGGAAATGATTTAAATTTTTGAGAGTTACCCACTTTCTTAAAAGATCTAACTAAATACCATATATAGAAGCAAGCTGGTCATCCAGTAAGTGGTTTTATTTTTTTTTTCACATTTACACAAATGTTTTGCCTAACCAATAAGTTTGCTTTTTTACAGGCTTTTCATATTTCTATCCATGGAAGAGATTTTATCAATAGGTTATTGCATTATTTTTTGTCTCACACAGAAGATTAAGACCAATAGTCCCATAAGGATAGAGAATGTACCTGTTATTATTTCCTCTACTCCAAAATCTACTCTAGTCCAATACCTGACACATAGCAGATGTTCAATACATATCTTCTGAATCAAAAATTAGTCTCTTTCATAAAATTTCATAGGGATTATTATGTAAATATCACACATAAATATCACACAATCAAACTTTGTCTGAAAAGTAGCTGTATAATCTTAAGGAAAAATCTATATTTTGTTAGAAACACAACATAAAGTATGCTATGAATTCTTACATAAAATCATTTTTAAAAATTACAAGAGACTAGTACTCTTCTGATAGTCTAAATATATATAGTCAGTTGTTGGTTTCCCTCTTGTAATCACTAAATTGCTGTGTCTATGAGTTTTTGGCTTTTTGTCTTGTTCATCCATTGCTTTTAGTTTTATATCCCACATATGAGTGAAATCATATGGTTCTCAACGTTTTCTGACTTATTTCGCTTAGCATGAAACCTCAAGACCCATCCATGTTGTCAAAAATGGCAGTATTTCATCTTCTTTTGGCTGGATAATATTCCATTGTGTGTGTGTGCGTGTGTGTGTGTGTGTGTGTGTGTGTGTGTGTGTGTATCACATCTTCTTTATTCAATCATCTATTAAAGGGCACTTCAGTTGTCTCCATGTCTTGGCCACTATGAATAATGCTGCTATGGACATCAGGGTTTACACACACTTATTTTTATTATATTTCCTTACTACGTTTGGAATTCTGAAAAAGCATTCCACAATCTTATTTTGTTCTTAGAATGTTTCTAATAATGTCTTGACTTTAAATTCTTGCAGATGATCTTTAGAACTAGTTAATCAAGTTCCACATAATGCTATTAGAATTTTAATTGGAATCACACTGAATCTAGAGAAATATTAGAAAGATATAAATATTAGAAATATTATAAAGATATTAGAGAAATTTAATATCTTTATTCCTAAGACAATGCATATCTATATTTTCAAAACTTCATTTTGAACCACACAAAACATCATTTATGTGTGTCTGTAGAGAATGTTATAGTTTTCTTCATATATAGTCTGAATATTTCTTAACAGTCTGCATCTAAGTATACTATGCTTTTGTTATCATTGTGAGTAGGTTATTTTCCTATTATACTTCTAACTGGCATTTAAATTGCTCTTTGAAAGAACTCGTAGAAGCTCTTAAAACACTACATTATAATAACATATAACACATTGAGACTGAGTTAAAACTTTTGATATAAAATGATTTCAATAAAATATGGATTAGTAGCCTAAAAATAAAAAAAAAAAATCAACCCACATTTACATTGAGTTTAAAAATAAATTTCATTTTTTTAAAAGTACTAACAACACCATATTCTAATTTTCTAAATGAAGCCAATTGGTCTTTATATTTAATATATATTATAGAAGTGTGGTTGAGTCACCTTTCTAAACTTTTAAGACAGTGATTCTCTTTATTGTAAAAAAGTATATATATTATTTTTTCAGTATATTTAAACAACTTAAAATTAAAATCCTAGGAGTAGATGAGAAATAAACGCGTACTGTCAATCAACATGCTCTCTCTTTAAAATGTAATTTGAAAGAACTCAGATATGCCTTGACCCGAGGAAAATCAAAAACTCTCAGGGATTTATCTGCAAATTTTTTGTTTGTTTTACATAAATGCCATGCTAGCCTTTACACAGTCATGAAAAGTTGTATAGCTTAGCCATAAGGAGAGAACTGGAAAACTTAAAATGAGTAAAGTTTCCCAAAGGTGTCTGTAAGCCAAACTATTGTTACTGGGAGAATATGATTACTAATGAATGTAGACACGATCAGCTGAGGGAAAAGCCTGAGTACAAAGAAAGCTAAATTTGTAGCCTTCTGAGTATTTCTAAAATGACCATAAGTTTAATATATTATAGGACTTCTGGGTACTAATTGCTGAACTGATTTTAGCTTTTTTGATAGACTGATTTCTTTATGCTCTATTTTAGTTCACAAATACAAACCATAACTCCAACACTGTTACAATTGCCATAATCTGAATGAATCTTCCCATATAATTTCCAGTAATCATTTTTATTCCCCCATCTGTGCAAAAGATTACTTGATATTACCAACTAACCATCTGCGCATTTATGGAAAGGCAGCATAGTGCCTTCTAATGTGAAGCCAGCCTTATCTCTTCCTATCACAGGCTGAATTTGCCAAAAAAAGAGACTATTATAAATATTTTTAAATGTTCCTTCTTATATTAAATAAAGATTCATGAGATGACTAATGTAACATAATCAAGCTGCATAATCTAAGCATCAACCACAATTTATAATGCTATAGTTTTATTTTTGTGAGAGAAGAGTTTTAAAATTAATGCATAAAATAAGAAAATGGTTTTAAAGCAAAACTGTGCTAAATTAATGGCTTTGCATCACAACATTTTCTTAGAAGATAAAAAGGCATTTTTCGCCAATTTTGCAAAAACCCCTCCCTTTCTCTGCCTTAGTTACTATCCCCTAGGCACTTTATACCTTTTCCAGTAGAATAAGATGCTATTCCTCTAGGGAATAAAGGAAGAACTAATCTCACCATTTGATATTCACATACCATGCTTTAGTTTTCTGAGATTTTTTTCAAAAGAAGATCCTGCTCTCACTCTACACTCTTGTCACACTAGAACCCACTCCCACACATCTAGTGCAGGCTGTCTTCACTATCAGAATTTGAGTGTTTTTTATCTTTCCTCAAACAAGTTCTTGTATCTCTTGAAATATTTGAACATACTTGACAACTAAAATCACATATTTTACTAATTTTCAAACATATTTTAGTATCTAAAATTGTCTTTCATGGAATTTACTCAACAGGCTGCATAATTTAACAATCAGCTGGTGTGTTCCCTTGATTGTGCTGCATTTTGAATACTTTAGATTTTATATATTTTTTGATTGAGCCTCATACTTTAATGAGCCACATAAATTGTGTATTTGCAGAGAAGGTCTGTCAGAAACTTAGTATTAAAGTGTTTGAAAGACATTCTCACATCCTTATGTGTGTGGGTTTTTGTTTCTGTTTTGTTTTTTGGTTGTGTATGTGTGTGTGTGTGTGTGTGTGTGTGTGTGCATGTGTGCATGGAGTGAGATTTTGCTGGTGTCTGGGTAGTTGCAGTTAGAGATAAGTATAGAGAAAATACATTTGCTGTAAAAGAAAAATGTACACCAATTTCTAATTCTAAGTTCAGGTTACAACTGAATGGAATTGTGCATTAATGCAAGAAAAAAACCTGAAATTCCATTTCTTTGACATAACATTAATATTGTAGTGACCAATCTTCCATACATCTCTGTGTGTATGTATGGGAAGCACAGTATATAAACTCCCAAATGCCCTCATTTTATAAAGATGTACTGAACTCAGTAGGGTAAAATTTTTTAAAAAAATTATTTTTCACTTTTAAATAGCTCTGATAGTTCTTACTTTCCTGCCCCTGTTCAGAAATGTGGTCAGACTCAAAGTTTAACAGTCACTTTTAGGCAATGAAAAAGTCTAGTCCAAGCTAAATAAATGTTATCTTAGATTCAGGTGAGTTGTTTTTTTTTTTTTACTTTCCACAGACCAGGGAGCAGCAGAAAAAAAAATTAATGTGGTCTTTTGTTCAGTTTCCTTTCTCCTCCCTCAATTTTGATTAGACTTAAAAACAAAAATCTTTCAATCTCTGGGGATATTTATTAAGCTTTAATCTTTAATGGCTGCCAATATTTAACACAAGTGTCTAAATGTTTAAACACCATATTTCTATCCTTCTCTCTCTCTCGCTCTCGGAAGACACATTGTGAATTCTTTGCACTTACTACCCTTCTACAGAGTTGGCTGGCACAGAAGATGGACTTTGCTGTCTTCTCACAATGGCCCCTCAGAACTGGCCTCTGGCAATATATCCCTCATAAATTTTTTCAACTGAAGTCCCTTTCCAGTAAAGTCCTTTCAAGACAGATTTAACCCAGCATGCACAAAAGTCAGAGTTGCTCGCTCCATCTTAGCGCCACCATACAGTGCAAGAGAAGTTATTGCCCATGGCTTTTCTCTTTCCACAGCTGTTAGAGAGAGTTTCTACTTTCAGACTTTTGAAGGTGAGTGTGAGTCATCTGGCCTTGCACTCCAAACCCTATGGCTTGCTCCGTGCTCTACCAAAAAGTCTCTTAAGCTCCTGCTCCACAAACAGTGTGTCAAGAGATACATTTCAGATCCTCAAGATGGTCTCTCTGAGGAATATGCTTCAGGCCCAGATCCCCTAATTGTGGCCTAGAGAAAGATAAGGGCTTTCCCAAATATTCTCTATTCTTTCAAATTCATTCCTAATAAATAGGCTCCCCTTACATAGGATGTTAGGGTGACAATTACTGGGCTAATTTAGCCATTGTTAGTCCCATGGGGATGTGTCTAGATCCCTTTTTTAGGCATTTCGTAAAATCCATTGTCCTTAGCTTTAAGGATGAAGCCCAGAATCCTGAGACCACAGAAAAGACACTACTCTATACCCTATTAAATAGCTATGGAGATTTACATATATAATATCATATAGCACGTGGTATTTTTGTTAGAGAGATCTTTTTTTATGATGTCCTTTGTCTCCCATTCTTTCACCATTCCTCATTCTTTCACACCCAGTGACAATAATCTGATAGGTGTCCTTCAATGTATTGCACCATAATCATATAATCACATACACATATATTTATACATATATAGGATTTGTCAATGTTCATTTAAAAAATAGTGTCATATTATGTACAATTATCTGCATCTTGGCTTGTGTAGTCAAGAATGCACTGTGGATTTCTCTCGTAGTTGGCTGGTAAAGAATTCTTTCTTTACGGGCTGCATAATACTATATTCAACTATCTGTCAGTTAAAGGGCATTATCTTTCTTCTTTCATTACAACGCTTTGGTAAGCATTTACCAATGTTATATTTTTATGGAAAAGATTATCAAAAGTGACTGAGTCAATTTTTAATTTGAATTGTTTTCCAATGAAAGGTTGTAGTAATTTATACAACCACCAGCAACATATGAAAATGCTTTTTTCCCCCCAGAATCACTGCCACTGGCAGAATTTAATCTTTTAAAAATATATTTTGTCTTACTCTTCTTTAGTTTGATTTGTTCCTCCAGCTACTTGTGATATTGATGTTTATTGCTAATTTAAAGTTGCTATTGAAAATTTTCTATTCAGATCCTTTGCCATTTTCATTTAAGATATTTTTCTTGACGAATTCTAAGAATTCTTTGCATATTATAGATATTAACTCTCTAGTGTTTATGTTTTCAATGGTTTTGATTTTTAATATTTTTAATTAAAATGTTCAAATATATATTAAAGTAGAAAGAATAGTATAAGAAATACCTATAATTTTAGCAATTATAGCAAAGTATTTGCGTCAGGTGGAAGATTGCATTATTTATTGTAATTATTCACTCTTCCTGTAACGAGAGTCATGTGACTTTGGGGTTTCTTTTATATGATGGATTATTTTTCTATGTCATTTAATTTGGGGCTCAGTCAAATGACTTGCTTCAGTCAATAAAATGAGACAGAAGAGACAAAGTGCCAGTTCAGAACTTCGATCGTACACAGCATCAAGCATCCCAGATAGCTTGCTGCTATCGAGTCAGATGACACACTTCAGATGAGCGGCCCTGCCTCAATCCATAGACCTGCCATGAGAAGCAGAGATCTTAACCTGTTACACTGCATTAGCAGAGTCACCTGCCATGAGAAGCAGAGATCTTAACCTGTTACCACTGCCCAGCTTTGATCAGCTAAAACACCGCTGTTTGACAGATTCTTGAACAATAATAAAAGATTTCTGTCTTTAGCTCTTAAATTTAGGGGAGGGTTTTATCAAATGATTGCTAAATGACACAATTCATCTATCATTTTTTTACATATAACATGATTTTCACTTCTACAGTCTTCCTGCATAACTACAAGACAATTCATTCCACAATATCATCTAAAGGAAAGAAATATATAATCTTCTCAACAGATACTGAAAAAGTACTTGATATAAGTCTATAATTTTTCATGATATAAACATTCAGGAAACTAGGAATAGAAGAGAACTTCCTCAAACCAATTAAAGACATCTAAGGGAAACCTGCAGCTAATACTGCATGAATGATAAAAATTGAATGTCTTTTTTCTAGAGCTGGGAACAAGGGAAGAATATGCACTGTCAGAATTTTTATTTATCATTGTATTGAATATCCTAGGTTCTCCAACAAGGCAAGACAATTATATAAACAAATAAAATATATTATAATTAGGAAAAAAGGGGGAAAATTATCTTTATTCACAAATGACAGGATTAATGTCATTAGGAATTCTCAGCATAAACAATTTATCAGATTGGACAGTCAGACTGGGAGGCTGACTTGAAGAAATAGGAAGCAGGACATTTGTTCAAAGGTCTTGTACTGAGTTCTCACGAGAAACTGCAATAAGATGAAGTGGCAGTGTATAAACGTATATGTACATATATATATGCATATACATATTTATATCCATATATATACCGCTTTATAAATATATACCTTTTATTTTTATGTATCTGTATGTCTTTTAGAAAATAAAGTTTTATTTATATTTATATTTATATTTCTTAACTACTTAAAGAGTATCTTAAATGGATCTATTATAGGTGAGATTTTATTTGGATTGTGTGTCTAGTTTGACACCACCATCATCTAAGTTACTTAATAATAAAAATGATGTCTAACTCTCATAAACTATCCAGCAAAAAATAATAATAAAAAAAACAGATATGCAGATGCAATTCTTGATTTGTATGTTACTCAGAAACCCTAGGAAGGGAACCTAACCATAAATATAATTTACAGTGACTTTTGTACCCCACTATAGGATGAGAAATGAGATATTACTGTTTGTATTACTTTTCATTCATTTGTTAAGGAAAAGTAGACCAAGCATCTTTTAAATTCAGATGCTGCTTGGTATCAGGGAAACAGCTTTTGAAAAAACATAGTTCCTGGTATCAATACATTGCCCCATCTTTAATGGACAATTTCTATTTTTGTCTTCCTAGCATTCAGCCCCTGTTCTGAATTTTTTTATGGTCTTTTAAGTCAGGAATTATGAAAAGCTTAAAATTTTATTCTACTTGTAAGATCAAGGTATCTTGTCACAGTTTCATATATGCTAGCAGAAAAACATAAACTTCTGGGTCAGAAAGATAAAGGCAATTTAGTAGGGACAAAAATGACAGCAGCCAGAATGCCATCTTGGTGCTAGTTAATGGAGTCCCAGTACCTACACAGTGACATGATTAAGGCCAGGTTTTGGATGCATGAACAGTGGAAATATATTACAAGAGAGAAAACCAGAGAATAGGAAACCCTTGGTCTTATGTAGGAGTTATTGGCAACCTGAATGTCCTCTTCTCCAAAGAGACAGACATTATCTTTATTACCCCAGTCTGTAAGCAAATCTTCTCTAGGAATGGGAGTGAGACATTTTTATCTTTGCTGGAATATAAATAAATCTGAGCAAATTGGCTGTTAATGTCTAGATATGAAGTAACTTGAGAGATTCATGAAAAATTAACTCCCCAAAAAGGGAAGTCCTCTTTATACTTCTGCAAGGGTTTAGCATATGTATCAAGAATAGACAACCTCTTGCTCCCATTCTATACACAGTGTTTTATTTAGAAAGTCTATATGACCTAAGCTAATTTAAATACATTGTATTGAAACTGTGGAGAATTCTATTTACCCCACTGAACATGTGCAAAAGGTAATTTGACAAAGTTATTAAGTTCAACATGCATTCTTTGAAATATAATAACTTACTAACAATTCATCAGACAGTGAATACATGCAGGATACATATGATATGAAGATGAATCAGGCATGGTTTCTTCCAAAAAGAAGCTCAACAATCAATGGGGAGGGGCCGAATTACAGGCACACATATAACTATGGTACCAAGTGTAAAGAGGCCGCAGAGCAGTTACTAAGAGTACAAGCTCTGAAGAAAGACTCTTCTTGGCTTTTCCAGTCACAGTTTAGGCAGTTTATTTAAACTTCTCTAGCTTAGTTACTTCATCTGTAATAATGACTTGGTAATAAATCCATAAAAATACAATAATGATAATGGTAATAATTATTATACATATACTAATAGTGAATATACCATACATTTTAGCTATTATTATGTTAAATGATAAATACAGTATGGTTATATCTAAATTGCTCACTGTCTCACTTACTATCTTCTTTTAATATTCTTCATAGCATTTATTACCACCTAAAATTATTATATACATATGTACATACATAAATATACATATTTATGAAGGATTCCTTTCTGTATATACATTTTATTATTTATTTAGCTCTCTCTATATATAGTTTAATTTAAAAGACAACAAAGACCTTGCCTATTTTATTTTTTCTGTATTTCAACTCTTAGAAAATTATCTTGCACAAAGTATAATCTAACTATATATCATGGAAAACAATCTGCTTAGAGTAATCAGGAAAAGTAAAAATGCTTGGAAATTCTCAAGCACACAAGTATTGATAAAGTATTATGCATTTTTTGATGGGATTGAAGAAAGTAATTGTTGGCTGGAGATTAAGCTGGAGAGCCATGATGCAACTAATTTGCAAAAAGTCCAAGCATACCATGGTAAGGACATTTTATTTTGAAACAGAGTAGCATCAGGTTCTTCAACAAGAGAAATATTTGCAAATATTTTCTTTGTATAAAAAACTAGGTCAGCAATATTGATAATAGATTAAATGTGGATGAAAGAGAATGGATACATGAAAATTATGTAGAAACTTAACACTAGGTAAGATCTAACAAGTGGCTGCACTAGGTCTTATGAGATCTATTTGAGCAGTATTTTACAGATATTAAAGACAAGATTGGTAAGTAATTCAGTGTGTGGGATGATGCTAGGTGTAGGGTCAACAGAGCTGATGATTCAGATTGCAGTCTGAATATAACGTATGACTCATGCACTTAAAAACTTCGACTACAGTAATTGTCAACAGAGATCCTAAAAGTTCTCTAAGGAACTGGGAGTTTAAAACAGGAGCCAAACTGAATCTTTCTAGATTGAGTCAGTGCACCAATTTATATGACTATGGCAGCTGCCTCCACAAAGAACTAAAGGAAGAGAAATAAACTAGTATTTTTCTTATAAAGGTGTAAATAAACTTATCATGCACACACAACCAATTGTACTTATTATTCCAATAATCAAAACCAATGTTGTTTCAAATCGCAAAGATTAATAAAGGATCAAACCATAATCTACAAAAATTGCATTGAAGAAAAATAAAAGATCTGTTTAAGCAGAATTTTCAGTAAAAGATCAAGAACTTTCTTTATATAGCTTAAAACACTTCACAATAAAAAAATACATATGAAAAAGTAATTAACTATAACAAGGTACTAAAAGAATTCTTTCTCAAAAGGAAACCACAATGTTTCAGACCAAAAAAAAAAAAAAAAAAATTTTGGCCTCTGTTGGTAAAGACACCAATACAGAAAGCCACAGAAATTAATAAAGCGTCATATTTTATCTGGATCGATGTGGAAAGCAGCTTCATAAGAGCAAAATAGAAAAGATTTTGAAAATAAATTCTAAAGGCTAAAGTTATTTGATCTTAGACGTTTGGCTACAGATCCTGACAGCCAATAGAATTGCATGTAAAGAAAGTCAGACAGAAAAAGTTAAGAACCACATGATTTCACTCATATGTGGGATATAAAACAGAAAGCAACAAACAAAATGACAAACAAAAACTTATAGACACAGACAACAGTTTAGTGGTTACCAGAGGGAAGTGGGGATGGGGAGGTAAATGGGGTCAAATATGTGGTGACAGAAGATTTGACTTTACGTGGTGAACACACAATGCAATATACAAATGACATAGTATTGACTTATACACTTGAAACCTATATAATTTTATTAGCCAATGTCACCCCAATTAATTTAATAAAAGAATAAAATAAATAAAAATTAATTTAAAAAAAAGTCATGGTTTATTCTGAGCTTCGAGAACACCAGACTTTCTTCCCAAGTAAAGGAAGTATCACATTTGGGGACTGACTTTGCTTTTAAAAGGTTTTTCCAGCTCAGTGAGAAGTGTTCTGTATTGTTAGTGGGTGCTGAGAGCAAAAACAACTCAGGCTTATTTCTTTTTACTGTTTCTTTAGCTTATCCTATTTAGGTTTTTCTATTTGGTAAAAGAAATAAGGTGCAAAAACTGTGACTCTTTATTTCCTTTTGGTAAAGAAGCACTTTACAGAAAACTCTGAAATGCCTTTCTATAATTACTATTCAAACAGTAGAGACCTGAACAGCTGGTCCAGGATGAGAGCTTGGTGAGAGCCTGTAGTGAAGTAGACAAGAGGGGTACGGAATATGTGTACAAGGACAATCTTTTCATGTGGGAACTTCTGCTTGAGTTCTCTGTTACTTTTTGCAAACTGACTCTTTTGGTGTGCTAAAATACAAAAATAGAGAGAATTCTCTGTGTTATGAGAAGGCCTAAGTAGTACCACGAAGCATGTAAGCACCAATAGGTGATATTTTTTACTATGTAATACTTTCTAATATTTAGATGTGCCACCTTCCTCCCATTTATCTGAATTCAATTACAGATATGAATTATTAAAACTCATGTCAATATAGCACTCTTAGAATGAAGAATAAGAGAAGTAAAAATAACTGATAAACACCCAGGCTATTCCTAGGAAGAATAGCCACTTATCCTATTTTTCAGTTCTCAAAATGGTCACTTTGATGTGTCAACAGGCTATCAGAATGTGACAGCAAATAATCTTGGGTATCACATGACAACAATCATTGCCTATATTTAATGAAGAAAAATAACCTACTAAAGAGAAAAGAATGGAGAGAGGAAGTGAGATTCATTATAAGATTGAATAAAGATATGTTTAAATAACGTCACTGTGAGTCTCTCCTTTATTATTGTTGTTGTTGTTGTTGTTGTTATGATCAGCTGTGCTTCTTTTCTATTGATTTGTTTTCAAGCAAGATCCCTAATATGCTTAGGCTTACGTGATACATATCATTTACAATTTCAGAAGAGAAATAATATTATTAGTCAGTTAAGAATAAAGCAGATTACACTGCTGTTGGGAATGTAAAATGGTACAGTCACTATAGAAAATAGTATGGAGTTTCTTCAAAAAAATTAAGAATAGAATTATCATATGACCTAGCAATTCTCCTTCTGGGTATTTACTCAAAAAACTTGAAAACATTTATCCACAAAGATATGTGCACCCCAATGTTCATAGCTGCATTATTCATAGTGGCTGAGACATGAAAACAATTGAAATGTCCTTCAGTAGATGATTGGATAAAAATGCAGTACATATAGACGATGGATTATTACTCAGTCATAAAAAAAGATAAAATACTGCCATTTGTGAAAACTGGATGGAGCTTGACATCATAAGCTAAATGAAATGTCAGAAAAAGTTGAGAACCATATGATTTCACTTATATGTGGAATATAAAACTGAAAGCAACAAACACGACAAAAAAAACCAGAGACTCAAGGACATGGACAGTGTATTAGTGGTTACCAGAGGGAAAGGGAGAGGAGGTAGATAGATAGGGATAAGGGGGGTCAAATATATTGTGACAGAAGGAATCTTAACTTTGGGTGGTGAACACACAATGTGATATACATATGACCTTTTATTAAATTGTACATTTGAAACCTATATGGTTTTATTAACCAATGTCAGCCCAATAATTTTAATTAAAAAAAATAAATAAATAAAGCAGCTTGAACAAGTATTGTTTAGAATTCTAGTCCTGCAACTTTCTAGCTATATGAACTTGGGCAAACAACTTAATATCTCTATGCCTCGGTTTATTTATAAAATGAGTATAATAATAGTATCAAAGTTCATAAAGTTGTTGTGGCAACTAAATGATTTCTTCCATGTAAACCATCTGCAATAGCCGTTGACACAATAGAAACATTCCATTAAAGCTATTTAAAAATAAGAGTAACCAATCTCTTTCACAGTGTTCATATTATAAGGGTCCTGACTGACTCTGATTGGGTAATGTGCTCATCTATGGATCAGTCCCTGTGCCCTGAGTGATGACATAGCCAGAACACAGGGTGGAAAGCACAGGGCTTCTTTGCTGACAAGACCCAGGAGTCAAATGAAATGGAGGAGGGGTAATTTCCAGAAACAGAGAAGAAAAAAATATATATACTCTAGCTATAAATTACCTTTATTAAGATTGTGCCCCAAAGCAGGGGTAGATTTCAGTGTTTATATGGAGGCCATCTGAAACCAGGAAAGGCAGTGGGAGGTGAAGAAAAACATGAGTTGACATCTTTCTAGCCAGGTCATTCTTTTAGTCACTTGCTCCTTATACTTCATTCCAATACATTCTTCCTCTGCCCGCAACTCCTCCCTCAGCCCCCCAATAACTCTCTACTTCCCAGCATCCTAGGATCACACTGTGGCTTTAGTATATGGGTATTACTATATGTGTCCTAAACCTTTTACTGACAAGTATCTTTTTAGGATATGACTGTGTACTTCTACAACATTAAAGATACATGCCACTTCAACTGGAAAATTTGTGATTTCAATCAAAACAAAATCACACTAATGAGTTTATGATTTTCAGATAAAGCACTAGTTGAGTAAATGAATTAATTAATTTTAAATAGGTACAGTCAAAGTTGAACCACGACACCTATAGATAAAAAGTGTCCTTATATCTTTTATCTTTATTGAGAAGCAGCTTTTCATTTCTGGGTAGTACATTAACCCAAAAAAGTATGTAATTACTTTATTCTAAGTCTTCTGTCCATTATGTTTGAACCATAATGCTTTTAGGGATATATTGGCAGATAAAAATCACAGTATAGTAAAACTGAGAAATCTCCAGTGTAAAAGAAATGGTGCATAAACTGAGCTAAGCAGATCTAACAGTATTTTTGCCCTTTAGGGATGTGTTCAGCTCATCTTCCTTGTTTCTAATGCACTCAAAGGCTCAGCCTGACTAATTCATACTCAGAACAAATTGCATAGCACTCCAAGACTGACACTTCCAAAGTTCATCCATTCTATAGTTGCCTGACATTAGAAAAGGGCAACTTTTAAAAAATGAATAAAATAGATTTTCTCACTCTGCTGGTCATGTCTCAAAAACAGCTGAACAGGTTTTCTGAAACTTAACTTTTAAAATAAATCATCATTCAACATTCAGCATTTCAACATTGATACTGTTAAGATTAGCAGCAAATTTATTTTTTCTGAAAATCTAAATATATCAAAATTTTAAATATTATTAAAAATCTAAGTTCTGCAAGGATAATGACTGCGTCTCTTTCATTCATAAAGCATAGAGCCTAGCCCAATATCTTTCACTTAATAAATGTTGTTTTTAATAAGTGATCAATTAATGAATGAGTAAAAAGGATTTTATTATGGAATATAAGCAGTGCATGATAGCGAAATGAGCAGGCAGACAATACTGATGTTATTACTTCATTCCAATCTCATTTCTGGCACTGAGTCAATTGTACTCAAATCATTAATGTATAATGCCAACAATAGGCAAGAAACATTCGAGTGAATTTATACCGGTCCCTATTACTGCAGATAAATCCCATAAGTTTATCTCTGATAAATTTTTCAGGGCCACTTCATTTTGAAGTGGGCACTAACCTAATTCAAATCAGGTTTGTTAACAAAAGAGATTTATTTAAGAAGGTGAATATGACTTCTAGGAATCTAGATTGATTCTAATAGAACATCTGGACCTAGGGACTAAGATAACGTATTAGGACTCTATTTCTTTCTTCAACTCTCATGTCTCCTTTTGTCAGCTTCCCCTTATTCTGCAAGTATATTAACAGCTTTCATTCTATAAAGAAGAGAGGCTTTTTGGTCATGTGCCCAGACCTAACCAATCATTGTATCAGGGGCTTTGGTTACACTGATTCTTCCAGGTTTTGAGTCATGTACCTCTTCAGGAGGCAAAAGTTAGATCACTGTGATTAACAGAAATACTAGGGAAGGCAGTAGGGTAGTTCTATATTGAAAGGGTTGGTACACTGATTACACAAATGGCCTCAATTCTTTGCACCTCCCTGTTTGCACACTCTCTGCAAAGCAGTGTGACTTTTTAACTATTGCTATCATGGGTGGAGACTATCTCCTACTGTTGGAATCCGGAATGGCTTTGTGACTTGCCTTGGCAAATAGAATGCTTCTGCTCTCTTTCTTGATCACTGTGACTACCATGAAAAATAAGTATCAGCTGGGCTGATGGAGAATGAGAAAACATATGTAGTGATCTGTTCCAGGCAAGACAGTGGTATATTCCAAGTAAGGCTGGCCTACATGAGCCATGGTCCAGATAATTCTTTAATTAACTACAGATGCATGAATGAGCCCGGCTGAGATCAAACAACTTAGCTCATCCAAACTAATTTTAGAAGTAGATATTGAACCCAAAGAAGAATTCAGTTACTATAAAATAATGAATAGGTTCCCATTATTGATTGGAACTGTCTCCGAAAGAAAAGAAAATATTTGCCTGCAATGATTAGATAAATGACAGCATCCAGTAGAATAATTTTATAATTTCCCATAATGAAAATTATGAAAAAAAATCCATTAAAATGTATGTTCTATTATGTCTATTACATAGATTGGTCTTATTGCCTAAGAAATGCAATTTCTTAAAATGGTCAGTAAAAGATTAAAGCGTTCAGCATTATAAAAGGGAAGACCTTGTGGCTAAAATAAAATGATTAATAATGTCAAAAATTGATATAAACAGTGCTGTGTGCTTTTGAGATAGACTGTCAATCGATAACTACTTTTGAATCTTTTGTTTTTTGCATTTCAAAGCAAGACAAAGTAAGAAATTAATGGATTAATAGTGCAAAGTATGCAAAGTTAACTTTGAAGGGGTGACCTCACCAACCATCATGATGCAAAATGAAGCCAGTATTAATGGGATGAAATATCAAAAAATAAAAAGATTATCATTATTATTGTTTTTTTTTGCTTCTAAAGTAGCAGAGTGAATGAATACTTGAAATATAATGCTTAGGCTGGCTACAGGGAAATTTGCAATGAGTAAGAAGAAGCCAAAGAATTATATCGTTTCATGATATAATTTTTTTCAGATTTATATTATGTTATTCAAATTTTCACTTAATATCTTATCAAATATAACTCCTGAGATCCCTCTAGAGAGTATCAATACTCCTAAAACTGTCCCTGCACTTTTCGAACTCCTGCAATAAAGATTAGACAGGAATTATAAAGTAGATAATTTTTTACACTAACTTGATCATGTTAAGAACAACTTTATGAGGCTATATTTCCCTCTTTAATCAAATTATATGCCTATTAGCAATAGGAATGAGTCTATCATTTATAGTTGATTAAGTGCGTGTTTTTAATTTTAAAATGGACTTCAAGTCCTTCATTAAAAATAAAACACTCAAAAAAATACTAATATTAGCATTGTAGTGACAGTTCTGAATCTTATTATTTCTCCTCCTGAAACAAAGTAAAAAGGGGAAAAATCCATAAGCTAATTTTCAGACTAACTATGAGACATGAAACCTGAAAACTCCAATATGCTTTTAAGTGTTACAAAAACAGATGAGACCAATATAGCAGTGTAGGAATTTCTGTAAGAAGTCACACAGGGAGCCGAGATGCAGAACCCCAGAAATGGTGAATCTCATACCTCCAGATAAAAATCATTCCCAAAAGATGAGCACACATAATTAATATGACAAATTTCTTCAAAGAAGCAAAAATAACAAAGAGGTAGAGAGAAGGTGGAGAAAATGTACAAAGTGAAGAGTTCTGAAAGCACCAGCAAAAATCACCTTTTAAAGGTCAGGGAATCATACTGGATGCATACATGGGGGGCAGTGGCTGAAGAAGGAACTCTGAGTGTATGGGGAAGGTAAGGAAATTCCTCCAGCATCTGCTTAAGTTTGGAGAAGCAGTAAAGGCAAGGCTGGACAAAAGCAATATGTTGGAAGGAAATAATAAACCATCTTTTCAAGTGAGGAGGAAGTCTTTTGCTAAGGTTAGAGATCTATCCCATCATGCTTGCTTACCTCCCTGCCCTCCCAGTCAGGAATACCTTTGCAAAGAGCTGGTCCATAAAATTGCGACTCACCCAAATATGGGTAACCAAAAAAACAAGAAGAAAAATATTTAAATAAGAATTAGATAAAATACAAAAAGTAACAGAATTTTTCTACAAAATAGTTTGTCAAGTAAATATTGCCATGGAACAGATAAACATTGTAAACATTCTACTTTGAGTTAAAAACAATTATACTAATAATCAACCAACTAGACAATGAAGGAATAGTTTCGAGTAGGAATACAAGACCTCAAGCAATACATGGCCAGACAACCCATAAAAGTGAAAGATAACTGACATATCTCAAAAAGAAAGAATCGAAAATTTAGAGAAATGAGAAAATTTAAAGGTCCAACAAGGTAGAACTATCTATATTTAACTGCTCAAATTAAATCCTCTCCCTAAATGCCCATATGTATTTGAGTCAGTATCTGAACATTTTTTTTGTCTGTCTATTCACAAATCAGTATCGTATATTGTCATTACTAATTTAATAAATCTTATATGGCTACTGCTCCCTCATTTCTCTTCTTTTTGGCATTTTCCTCCTTTGTTTAGTAACAGTTTTTATTGTTTTATTATTACAATTATCATACAGAAGGTAGATGTCTGCGTGTACGTGTATGGGTGTTTGTGAAAACATCTGAATCTATCCAAGAATGTAAGCCATTCACCAATGTTTTCTTCTAGTTTATATGGCTTTATATTTTTGCACTTAAATCATTGATCCATTTGAAGTTTACACAAGTATATGGTATGTATTATCAGACAATTTTATCATTTCCAGATGAATATCCAGTTTGAACATCATTAATTTAAATAAAGCTCTCTGAAAATAGGCAATTATACATGCAGTGAGAATGCAAAATGATACAGACTTTATTGAGGGTAATTTGGCAATATCTATCAAAAAATTTAAATACATTTTCCCTTTGACCCAGTAATGTTACTTCGGAAGTTTATCTTAAAGTTATTCCTGCGCAAGTGTAAAGCAACATGTATACAATAAATCTTTGCATTATTAAAGTAGCAAAAGATTGAAAAAATTATTCAATGACAAAGACTGATTGAAACTAAAGTATATCAACATAATGAAATACTATGCAGATATAAAAAGATGGAGAAGCTCTCTCTCTCTTTCTGTCTTTCTATACACATGCATGCGCGCACACGCACACGCACGCACACACACACACACACACACACACACACACACACACACACACACACACATATGGGAAATGATCAAATATGTACCAAGTAAAAATATCAATAGAATTGTGAAACAATACGTTACTTTTGTTTAAGAAACTAGGAAAGCAAAAACTCACTCCCATTTGCTTATATTTGCATAAAGAAAAGATACCTAAGAAAATAAAAAATGATTAACATTAGATGGCAGGCAAATGGAGGAAAAAGGAAGAGGGTGGGTGACTTCCTAATTGTTTTAATATTTGAACAAATAGTCAATTACCTATTTCAAAAACTTGCAAGGTCTTTTTAAAAGAATTCTTTACCTTTATTCTTCCTGTGTAAAGATTAACTATGACACAGGACATTTTCACATATAGCAGTTTAAGTGAGTAATCAAATAGGAAATTTGTCATATTCTTTCCTGACTTATATGTTTGTTTTAGATCACATTATTCACTGTTGACTCATGTAGATTATAAAACTGGATAATACACCCGAGGTTGTTCAAATCAATGACTCTTTTGCTCATTCTGCTACTACTATGCATTAGAAGATATCTGTATGAATTTCTAACGTTTCTGCAGCCTTGCAAGCAGAAGCAATAATTGTCATTTGTTCCAGATAATATTTTCAAGGATGTTTATATAGTGAACCAACTTAAAAGACAGAGGTAGTGTTTTCATCTGCAGAAAAGGTTAGGTTTGTTTATGGTCTAATATAATAAAAATGTCTCCCTCTAAGACAAAGGGACAGGTTTGCTTGCAGTTCATTTATTAAAGATTGGGGATTTCTGAGCTTGTGATTTCTCTAGTGTTATGCATGTGCAGACATCATCTTGCTTTATTACAACCTGTGGAAATTTAAGCTCAGGGAACCACCGCAAAAATATGATCATACATTGGGTACTACTATTGCAGTGTATAGTAAGTTATGCTTTGTCTCTGAGCCCAGAATCTCATGTTTCCTGCTAGCATCCATTAAATGTCAGCAGACTGGGCTATTAGCTTGCAAGTAGCATAAAATTACAGACACATCATGGTCTTGACAACATTTAAACTTATTTATCCAAATTTGTGATAGATATTGAGGCCATATAAAACAAGGTTTCTTGTCTCATAATCATTCCTAAATATTAATTGTTACAATCAATGTAATGATGTGCATTTGTGTGTATGTGTATGTTTTACAGGAAATGATGTTGGAAAACTGAGTTAGGACTAGTAAAAATATTTTCAATCACTTAGAAAATGTACTTAAGAGAGAAACTGAATTCCAGACTATATTTGAAGTATCGTAGAGGTTTTTTTTTTTTTAGATAACTTTCTCATAAATGGAAAATAATTATTATGAAAATTAAAACAGTAAAGCTAAAAAATGGAAACAAAAATAACCCATATCAGACAACTAATTATACTCACATCTATTTTAAAAAATAAAATTAGTCTTTTGACCAAACTTGTTATTAAATGATTTTTTTTTGTATTAAACCAGTCTTTGAAGTAACAGAAAAAAAATATAAAACAGTAAACACAGAAAGATTTCATTTATATATGAGCAGGTACATGAACCTGGAAGAATGAAAATTTTAATAGTGGTATCGTCTGGGTGAAATATATCATGTAATCTTAATTTCCTTCTCATAATTATAAAACAAAAACAAAAACAAAAACAGAAGCTAGTTTCTAGTCCAAAACTTTAATTATTAAATAATACAATGATTTATTTAATTCCATTTTTTTCAAACTGATTTGTGAGTATAAGCAAAATGCATATATAACAATGATGTCATATATCCACATTGTTTTTCTAATTGTTTTCTATAAATGTACCCTAAAAAAGCACAAAAATAAAATTTTCTGGCACTTCAGTATTTAAAAATAAAAATAAAATTTGTAGACACTTTGATAGGAATAAGCTATTATAATGACCTAAAGTTTGAGGAATCTCTCCTTTATTTAAATATATATTCTGATATATTTTATAGTTGCTTCAAATACATTCGATTAATTTAAGACAAAGCATGCTACTTTTTAAAATTATGATATTCAATGCTTTTAAATCTATTTTACCTATAGATGAATTTGCCTAAGCATGCCTTTTTTCCCTTTGTTCCTCTTTAATGTTGCCCTATTAGAATCATACAGTAATTTTGATAATTAATAATAATGTGAAGTTGTTTGAAGGGGAGTATGGTTTAATGTATTATTTCTGACACAGAAGTTCAAGAGACTAAGACAAATTTTTTGAATTTGCTGAAAATACATTTGTGAGGTTCTTAATAAAAAACTAGTCTGCGTTTGGAGAGCTGAAGCGAGGGCTTCTTTCACTCCATATTAAAATTGATTCACTAACCCACTGTCCTAATAACTGTCATCACCATTTATATAGATTCATTTTATTGACGCATTTAAGTGAGTAGTCAGTTCTTTTCACAGTGAAGAGGGGGAAAATATAAAGAACTAAAGATCTTTTTATTTCTCCCTTCACATAAAGCATGGTTTCCCAAGCTCAGCACTTTTGGCAATTCGGTGTACATAATTCTTTGTTGTTGGCAGCAGGTGGAGGGAGGTGCAGGGTGGTAAGGAGAGGGGTGTCCTGTGCATTATACTATAATTAGTAGCATTCTGGCCTCTATTCACTAGATGCCAGCAACTTCCCCAATTATGACCACCAAAAATATTTCCAGACGTTGCCAAAATTCCTCTGAAGGCAAAATAACTCCCAGTTAAATAACACTGATATAATTATCATCAGAATTTGCTTGATGTAGTAGGTTATGATAATTGGCAGAACTAGGGATGGAATGTATTAGTTAACTTAGTGATATGTTTTATTAAATCCTTAGTTTTATTCATACTCTTTGATATTGGCAACTTCTTGATAACATTAGTTCTTCAACTGCTCTTACTCATGTAAGGAAAAGGAAGATTTTGGTAGGTGCATGAGAAGAGGTTGTTATCCAACGAGAATAAAGCAATGATATTTGGCCCATAAATACATTTTACAGTCATGTAAAAGACAGACAGGAAGTAATCCGTTCTCTCTTCTCTGAAAATTCTCTTGGAAAGCCTTATCAACAAGTCAATTCTGGTGCACTCCAGAAAAATAAAATAACCAGATATCCCAGTTTTCCTGAAATAGTGGCTTGCTTATGATTGTTGCTCCTGTTTGATTATTAATAACAATTCCTTTCACTCCAAAAGTGTCTTAGTTTAGGACACTAAACTAAAAAATATGTATAACCCATTGTCAGTTTTAGTCTACTATTTTCGAACTAGTAATAGTGCTTGGTCTTTTGTTTCTAATTATCCAAGTAGGATGTACTGAAACACGTTGCAGTTAACAATTGGACAGGCAGTTTTGTCGCGTATTTAAGAATAAAGATTCTGGGGTCAGAAAGTCTAAGCTTGAATTCTAACTCCATCCATTATGACCTATGATACTTTAGGCCTCAGTTTCCTCATTTTAAGAATAATAGTTGCTTCCTCATAAGATAACATACATAAAATACCTAAAGTATATACATAAATAATAACATGCATAAAATACATAGAACATTCCTTGGCATAATACTATTACATTCTTGGCTCATTATCCTGGCCCTTGTCTTTTCTGTTATTCGTACCAAAAAACAAAAGACTTGGGACACTATACATCTTTTTTTTCTTACACTCTGAAATTCTGCCATCAATCTACTCACTATACATAGCTCTGATGTTTTCCATTTGCTATTCCAATAAAATCTGAATCACATTGCACTTTGTTATTTATAAGCTGTTTTTATGCACTTAATAATAAATTTGTGTTTATATTATGTTCAATATTACATTTAAATTATTATTATTATTATTGCTATTATATTATATTTACTTTTCTTGAGGATTCTTTTTGACATTTACATGGTCAGCAGTTGGGGAAATAAGTGTACCTAGACTTCTACGATAACTCTCAATGATCTCCACCTCCTGATATTCACACTTTTATGTAATCTTTCTCTCTGATATGGGCTTACTGACTTGCTTTTAACGTATAAAGTATGGCAAAAATGAAGGGATGTCATTTCTGTAATTAGGTTATTAAATATTGTGACTTCCATCTTGTTAGCAGACTTGTTTCTCAGTTTATAGGGTTTGAAGGAGCAAATTGCCATGTTGGAGAGCCCTGTGTAGCACCAAACTGAGGCCTTCAGTCCAACAATCTATGAAGAACTGAATACTACCAACAACCATATGAGTAGATCCTTCTCTGGTTAAGTTTCGAGATAACTAAAAACAGAGAATTTCTTGATTATAGTCTTTGAGAGTCACTGTTTAACACAAACTATGATATAACAAATATATAAGGTTTTAAGCCAAGTTTTTTGATAATATAATTAATGTAGCAAAAAATAACTAATTCAAAAAGAAAGAATATGGTACATGTGCCCATGAATTCTTACCTAAAAATACTTTCAATTAAAAATAAACTTGTTGCTTCTCCTCCATATTTCCTTTATCTCATTGACATCATCATAAGTTTAATCTTCATATAAATTTCTACATAAAACTTTTCAAGAATAAGGAAGGACTTTAGTTTTTGTTTTGTTTCATTTAAGACAGGAGATCTTAGGCTTAAGTGAATAATCCAGGGAGAGGGATAGGTAGATGACAATGGAGGTGGAAAGGAAATACGCAGAAGAGAAGTTCCTGAGAAAGCAAGTTGTGATGACATCCAGAGGTACATAGAAGGAGGGTTTCATCTTGGACTGGAGAGGCAATACTTTACCCCTCACTTGTCAGAAGGCAAGAAAGAGAGGTAAATATTCAAATAAGCTGGCAATTTTGCTAGTGATCAGAAAAGAGAATTCATGAATCAGAATATGAAATCTGTGTATAGCTAATATGAAATGGCTTGAATGTAATAAAACATAACTGATGAACTATACAGACATAATTAAACCTATTTCTGATAAAATAGGAAATATTTTCAAGTCCTCCGTTCTACTTGGGAAGAATACAACTATATCATTCATGAGTGCCATCTTCTATGTTCTCCTTTGTATACATTTTAACATGTGAGGAAATGTTAAGAAAACATGTGCTTTTATCTGCCATTAGAAATAATTAAGTACTGAAACTGAATCAGTACTGAATCTACAGACAAAAAAGCAAGCAATATTAAACTGTACCTTTGAAGAGCTATTCATGTTTTAACTTGGCCTCAAACACAGCTATTTATTCATGCTACTATCAATTTGTATTAGCCAGTTATAAAGAATCAGCTTTATCCTCTCCTTTTGATCCCCTAGGGCACTGAAAAAGACCTTCTTGGATATGAACTCAAGAGGATTTTATCCTAGTCTAATTCTCTAAGGCTGCTGGCTTCATGCCCAGATACCCCAAAATGCAGGCCAGCTGGTGAAATGGTCATGTTCTCATTTCCACAAAGAGCAAATGATGCTCTTTTGTTGTGTATAGACTTCCAGGGCATGTTAAAATCCATCCTAGGTAGAAGGAGACAAATGGAAATAGAAACGTTCACGGCAAAAGTACATAATATACTGGTTTCCCCAATGTCTGTGTATTTGCCATTGCCATCATAAAGATACTGCGATCAGGGAGCAGTAAAATGAGTACAACGCACTAATTGGTTCATAATTATTTTAATGTTAATTTAAAGAATTGTCTTTCATCACGTTGATTATTATAATTTCTATTTTTTGTGCTAAAATATTTTATATATATTAAAATATATTTTGTATATTTTACTGTACACAGTTTGGGCAATAGTAAATGTGTTCATACCATTCTTGACAAAATTAAAGTTGTCATCCCTATCATAAAATCTAAATATTTGAGAAATCTTAATCATGGCTAAGATAAATAGTCGGTGTTTACCTTATAGCAGAGTGGTAAAGAAAGTGTGCTTTGAAAAGAAATTGTCTGTGTTCATATTTTAACTCTAGAAATGGCACTGTGGCCTGGGGCAGGTTACTTAACTAATCTATTCCTTAATTTCCTCAAATATAAAATAGATCAATGAAAGTAACTTAGTTCATAAGTGAGCACTTAATTCGTTCATATATGTACAATGCTTGACAAGGAGAAAGCATGCTCAGTCAGGGTAGTCTCTATCATCTCCAAGCACTGAAACAATTATAGTGCGATTATAATTAATGTTAATTAATGTTAATTAATTTAATGTAACAGCAAGAAGGCTCTAAAAAGTCTTTTTTATTAAACATGAGTTTGTTGAGCAACTACTATGTTCTGAATATTATAATCTAGAAATCAACATTAAACTATGTAGGATCCTCAGAGAGTCTAAAATCTGCAATTATTTCTTAATTTTCGACGAGAAGTTTACTTCTGTTTAAACAGATAAACTGGTGACCTGTGCTTGGTACCAAGCAGTACTCTAAGATAGAAGTTGGGAAAGGAGAAAATTTAAAGACAGGAGGGCATCAAGAAGATTGCCAGTGACAAAAGGGACTAGAATGAATTAATCCCAAGGAAGGAGAAAAAGAGATAAACTCAAAGTAACTTATAAATGGGAGTTTGTTAACTTCTGTCTGTGCAACCATGTAGCGCAGAAATGTATTCCATAAAAAGTAGTCTTTCTGCAATTTTCCTTCTAACGTAGAGTGAACAATATCTTTTTTCCTTAGTATTCACATAATGCCTGGACTTCAAGAATTTTTTAGAGGGCTACTGGTAGAGTCGGTAAATTCTTTAATTAGGATTTGATAGAAATATGACTGTGAAGTATGATTTCGATCTGTAGTCACAATCATCAAAAATTTCAACCAGTTAATGAAAGTAGTTTCTATTTATAAAAGATAAGGTGAGTAATGTGGTATGGTTCATTTATTACTTGAAATGTTGTCTCCATCATCTACCTCTGGCCTCATGCAGTTCAATTCCAGTTGATAATGAAGCTCCCATAGAAAGGTAGACGTCCTCTTAGCTTGATGTTCATTGCTCTACAAATGATATCCTACCACTTTCGGAGCTCATTTTGGTAGATTGGTACACCGATAAATTGAAAATCACTATAATACAATCTATACAATTCAGAAAAAGTTTTCCTTTCTTTTCTCGATCAATTCCCATTAAAAAAACAAAACAAAACAAAACAAGGTGTTTAGTGCCCACAGAGGCATGAAACATTACTGAGTAAACAAGCAGGCCATTCTTTTAAAGCAAAGACATTTACCTGTGTCCACCTGTGCCAAGAAGATGGAGAGCCTTTATGGCACTTTTGCCCTATGCTGAACAAGTTGACAGTAAATGATCAAAATGTAACTTCCTTTAGTTATTAATTTATGTATAAGTTTGAGCACATAATTGAGCCATGGATTTTTTTAATGCCTATGGGTAAATATGGAGCCCTAGAGCCCAAAGCCTGAATAAAAATTTTAATATATACCTGTGAAGTCACAGTAGGTACATAATTAGGTATACATCTTAGAGGTATGAACTGAGAGGGGGACAAAAGTTAGTGTAAAAAGTCAAACTCGAACTTTAGCTGAATTTTTAATAGTAAAAATGATAGAGACAAATGCCTTGCTCAAAATATATTTCTTATAATATGCTATGTCACCATGTGAGACTAACATATACAGTTGGGGGACACACTATGCCATAAATCTTTCAAGGGAAGGATTCAGAAGGAGAAAGGAAGAACCTACAAGAAGTCCTATTTCATGACTGAAGGGATAGTTATTAACATATGTCTGATTCTGAAGTATTTATTTAACCAAAGGTTCCCTCTCTGATTCCACCAGTTCTAATAATTCTAATGAACTAGATAGAGATTTTGTGGCCTGGTGGGAAAGATCTCTGATTCTGGTTGAAAGTATTAGCTATCAGGGAGTGAGAACTATCCAGGGCTACATTGGTGACCACTACATGAATTGACTTTATGTTAAAAAAAAAAAAAAAAGGACAAATATCTATGTCTATATTTCACTTAGTACCGTAAGAACATAAATTCTTCCTCTAAAAGTTTTTTAATTGATATTTTGAGAAATTTATTTAAAAACTCACGATTACTAGCATCAAAGATTTATATATATATATATATATCTGATGCTTGTTTGCATCTAATGGTTATGTAGGTTAGCTTTATTTTAACTTCATTATAATTTTAAACAAAATGTAAGGTCTGGTATATTTTCTTTTCTCTTTTCTGGTTTGCAGTATCTATGTTAAATCATACAAATTTAGAAACAAATAAGTTGATGGTGGGTGTTAAAGTTGGCAGACACTGGTGAAAAAACTAACCAAAAAGTATTCTAAAGTAATTTTACTCTTTTCCCAAGAGAATTAAAACAAATTGCTCATCAATTTGTTTTTGCACTCAATAAGAATAGGTGTCAATAAGTCCAACTTGAAATCACAAACATAAATTCTTTAATCTTTGGGATCAATTTGTGCAAAGAGGATAAAGTTTTCAGAGACCCAGCGGGATACGCCAGCCTAGCAGAAAGTATTACCCTGAGATACAACCCAATTATTCATCAGCAGAAAGAGATGCAATCCCAGGGCTAGACTATTATTTCAGATCCAATTTCTTGTTATCTCTTGAATATCTTTGCTGTCACAGAAAAATATGTTGGCAAATTCACAACATTGATCCAAAGCTTGAAGATGTTTTCAGAATCTCCTTCAACAAAAAAAGAATATAAAAACTCTATAAAATTGCATAACACTATTCTCCACCTGATATAGTTTTAGATGTTTGTAAACGTTGTTGCTCATGGTCAAATTTCAGTGTGATTTAATGCTACAATGCACAGCTGCCTCTTTTTCACAAAAAAATGTTTAAACTTTTGATTCCAATACAAAATCTATCTTTTAAAATGCTTATGAGTAGGAAAAAAGTTCTCAAACTCAATCTCTTTTCTTATCTTCTATTTGATACTCTGCCATTTCTCACCATTGTCACATAAATTCACTCTTCAATACAACTAAGAGAGTTATTTTGTTTAAAATCAGATCTGCTCTCATAAACAACATAGGATGTGTTCCATCACCGAAGTATTTATTAAATAACTCTAATTCCAAACTCAACCAACTTCTGCAACTTGATTTCTCTTTGTTCTACTTTATGCACTCAATGCTCCATTCACACTGAACTTCTCCCTTTACTTGCATATTCCAAGCCCTTTTACTCCTGTGTTTTTCTCTGTGATACACTCTTCTCTCACAACTTGAAACACCCACTTCTCAACCTGTCAAACATCTACCTACTTCAAGACCACGGTCAGAGTTATCTCCTAGTCAACAAAATATTTTCTAACCCCCCAGTAAAAGCCATTCATTCCCTTCTTTGAGTTCTCTAAGTGTTTTATTCTTCCCCCATTCCAATTAGCATTAAAATTAAACCATGAAGTTATACTTTCATAGAAAGAGGGATGAAAATTAAAAAGACCATCTAAAAATTTAATGTTATAAAAAGAATAATGTGAAAAACATATTACTCATTAAAAATAATGTATTAACAGAAAGAAATGTGGCAGTTTTCTCAGCAAAATAGGCTAGGGGGAGATAACAGTTTATGATAATATTAAAAAATTTATGCACTAAATGTAGAAGTGAGAAATATAGAATTGCTCTGTACATTAAGAAAAGTAAATATGTATTTTTTCGAATAGTTATTTTTTCTAGGACATTGACATTTCTCATACTCAGAGAAACTAGTATTAGCATATCAAAGTATATAGACTTTTTAAAAAAAATTACACTACAACATTTAGAAAATGAAGTCACTTTTTGTGCAAAATCACAAGGAAAGAATACATTAAAATAAGTAAGAAGGATGTCAGAAAGCATCCATGTTGAAATAAATATCTAGTGAAGGTTAATGCAAATGGACCATTAATATATTTAATTATATGAAAATCTCTCTAGGATGTATATAAAGGAAAACTAAGAATTATTAAAATTAAAGTACTCATAAAAGCTGCAGTACAGAAGAGTTGAATGTGACATTCAGTTTTACATGTCAGCCTGACTAGGCTATAGCCCCCCAGCAATTCAGTCAAATACTAATCTAGGTGTTGCTGTTGAATGCATTTTGTATATGTGACTAACATCTAGAAACAATTGATTTAAGTAAAGAGATTATCTTAGTTTGGGTGGGTCTGATCCAATCAGTTGAAAGACCTTAATTGCACAGCTGAGGCTTTTCCCAAGGGGAAAAATTCTGCCTGTGGATAGCAACTTGGATTCATATCCAAGTTCCAGTCTATCCTTCCTGAAGGCCTGCCTTAGGGATTTCAGACTTGCACTGTTACCTCCCAAAATCATGTAAGTCAATTCTTTAATATATTCTCTTAATATATATCCCCTATTGGTTATGTTTCCCTAGTTGAACCCTGACTGATACATGGAGTTTAATGTCTTCATATGTCATATTTACAATCCTTTTCAGTCAGTTCATAGTCATTTAGCAAGCAGTTATTTCAAAGTTATAGACAAGTAATTGAATTCAGCTAGTCCCTACTCATCATTTGACGGATTAGTCTATTCAGTCAAAATGATTTTTTTGCCTCCTGGATGAGTCTCACCGTGACCAGAATTAAACTTTTGATCTTGCTTTCAAACATGTTCTCCTTCTAGTATCCTAATTTTTGATATGGCACATCTCAGTTTATCTCAGAAATCTGAAAGTCATCTCTAACACATTTCCCTTTCTCATCTTCTACATCAAGTCCATCACTATTTATCATTAGGGGAGGGTGAGAGCACAGTCAACTGAAAGGTGAAAAACTAGGGTGTATAGCACTTTCACAGAATGAAAGAAATTCAGTGGTTTATTTCCAAATACAACACATTTGCCTACTTCTTTCTTTCCACACTGCACTAGCCTGATCAATGGATAGTGGCCTTCTAACTGCATCTTTCTCTGTTATCTGACAAGTATTTATTGAGTGCCTACTATAAGAAAGATATTTCTTGGCACTAAACTTTAATAAAAAAAAAAAAATCCTACTATCACGATGTAATATTTAAGTTATTTCTAGGTTTTAGCAATTATCAATGTTGCTATAAACTTTTTTTCATATGCCTTTTGGTGAATATATATATATAGATAGATTAGATATAGATATATAGATAGATACAGATATAGATAGATACAGATACAGATACAGATACAGATACAGATACAGATACAGATACAGATATAGATATAGATATAGATATAGATATAGATATAGATATAGATATAGATATAGATTTCTTTGGGGTATATACCTAGAATTGGAAATACTTGGCCATTTAAAAACGCACATGTTTCACTATAGTCAACACTGCCAAACAGGTTTTAAAAGTGATTGTACCAATTTGTACTGTCACCAGAGTTTCAGTTGCTCTAAATACTAAGATTTCTTTCCATATAATGGAGATTTTTAGTATTTTTCATTGTAACCATTTTAGTGAGTTTGTAGTAGAATTTTATTGTTTCTTTAATTTAAATTCCCTGATGATTAACATGGTTAAAGACCTTTTCATATGTTTATAGACATTTGTATATCATTTTAAATAAGTATTTATTTACATGTTTTGCCTATTTTCAATTGGGCATATATATATATATATACATATATATATATATATGTATATATATATATATATGCCCCATTTTTTATTGATTTTAGAAATTCTTGACAGCTACATGTATTGTGACCTTTCTTTTTTAACCTTTTGTGATCCTTTTGCACCCTATAATGGTGGGGTTTTTGATGTCCAGATGTTCTTAATTTGAATATAGTTCAATACGTCTTTCATATATATAGTAAGTGTTTATGTGACTGTGTGTCTTGTTTAAGAGAGTTTTGTCTACTCCAAGGTCATGAAGATATTCTTCTTTCTTTTTTTGAAAAAGCTTTATTCACTTGTCTTTAACGTTTAGACCTAAAATTCATTTGGAATTGATTTTCATGTTTTTTAAGATAGGTATAATCATTTTTATTCACAGTATATTCTCAGCACCCAGCAATAGATATTGAATAAATAGTTCTTGAATGACTGACAGAATAAATAAACGAACGAGAATATTGGTTTGGGCTAGTTCTAAAAAAGGAAGATGTATTAGATGACATGTGTGTATAGCAGATATTATAGATTAGCTGTTCAAAATTCCATTTCCAACATAATTGTCCCTTCTCTGATATAGGCTTCCATTATAGCCAGTAAGATAGTCATGAGGCACTTTTCAGACCAATACAAATGTAAGCAGAAGTCAACTATAGGCCTCCCTTTCTTCTCCTGCCATTGAGCTGTGACAGGCACATAGTATGATGCATGAAGGTAGAGTAGCCATATTGTGACCCTGAGGTTACAAAAATAAGCACTAAAAATTAATTAATTAATTAAAAAATAAAAAATAAATAAAATATTTAAGAAAAATATCTAGCAAAAATGTAACAAGAGCCCTGGTCCCCAATAGCATAATCGAACATCTATACCAGTCATATTTTTTCTTATGTTTTTCTTTTTCTTATGTTTTACAACCCCCATTTGTGTTTGTTGACACATCTGTGCCTTTAATTTTCACTTATTTGTAACAAAATGCATTCCTAATTGGAGAATCTAAGTTATCAATTTCCATTTCTGGTTTAAGAATGCCATATGTTTTGAAGGATCACTTTCTCGTGTATTATAAATGAAGACCTAAGGCATGTTCTGCCTCTGAGCTTGTGGTGTGCTCACATGTGTCAGAAAGTTTATGAAGCTTCCAAAGATATTCAAATTCTTATTAATAGTTGTATGAGTACCAGGAAAACAACTCCAATTATTTGATAGGAAGACAATTTATTTTCCTAAATATCTAGAATTATATGACAAACATTTCTTTACAATAATTTTATATTGTTTTTCAAGAGGGTAAGGAGCATACTTTTGAAATTTATAATCTCATATCTATAATTTGTGTATGTGCCGATGCATTAATAAAAGTAAATTTATCGTTTTTCAGAATAGAAAATTGAATCATATCTTAAATTGGCTTATTCTAATAGGATATTGCATTGATTCTAATATTTAATTTGTTTTTGAGACAAGACAGAGAAGTTAAGCAGTGAAGAAAAATAAGAGTGATTTTTAAAAAAAGATTGAAATGCATTTGAAATTAATAAAGCACTGATTTTAGGTGGCATACAGAGTATTAAGAAGATTAAGAGAAAAGAGCAAAGAATTCAGTAAACCTTTAACCGATCTTATAAAACTTTCATTAGGCTTAGAAATGTATCTGAGAAGAGAAAAATAACAGATCTTTTTGCTTTGTGTTGTTATTGTTCAGGAATAAATGAAAAAATTATATCCCAATCAACTGAAGATGTGCTTTTCAGAAAATCATTGACCTGTAAGGGAGTAAACACTGGCAAAGCTTATTACTACATAACCTAGTTACTTCAACATTGAAAAGAGAAAGTCATGCCAAATTTCAGTAATTCTCAGGAAATATTACAGTGATCATATGCAAGGGAATTCAAAAGCTGTTTAAAATTGTCATCATTAGTTTCCTACCGAAAGCTCTGTCATAAACTTTGAAAACCAAAAGTAAAACTAAAACCTCGCAAATAGCCTATAAAATAGTACAATAAATTTATTTCTCTTTGAAAAAAAGTGACATGAGGTACCTGTAAAAAAAATAAGAGAATAACAATAATGCCTTATATTTAGCACTCTCTATAGTTAAGACATATTCACACTTGTTATGTCATTTGAGTCATTCAATAACTTTGTGAAATAAATCGGGGATTAACATGCCTCGCTTTACAAATGAAAAGACATACAATACACCCAAGGAATTATGCTTTTGGACTAGAATTCATCTTTTCTCACTACTTATACAGAGTCACCAGTGCTGTATTAAATTATGGAAATAAATTACAAGAGGGTAGAGTCGATTTAAAAAAATCTCTGTGGTGTATTTCAGGTAAGCAGAAAAATTCAGAGACAATGGAGGAGATAAAAAAAATAATTCATGGTCTGAAGCTATTAGTGATTGCTATAACCTGCTTTGCCATTGCACTGTGTACTTCTGAAATTTATAGTTGTGTCACAAAATGCTAACTAATTTGTAAATAAAATTTGTGAATATATATGTATGTGTGTGTATTCTAACAATTGTACAAGTGTAATGATTTAATGAAAAGTTAAGATGGATAACTACTGTAATGGAGCAAGATACAATTTCTATAAAAATCTGAAAACGAGGTCACCATACAGATACAGATACAGATGCAGATGCACACAATAATTGCCTATATCTTGGGACACATAAGAATTTTACTTCCTGAAGATGTAAAAGAATGTGATCAAGGCAATAAACAGTTATCTTCAAGGACAGTTATACTAGAGAGGGAGCATACGAACCAACTACAGTTATGAATGAGATGTGCAGAAATAAATAACTTTTTGTGTCATATAACTCATTTAAGATAAAAATTTTTCTACCTTTTTCACTTTCCTAAACTCTTCTCTAGCTTCTTTGGCTCATGATAAAAGAAATATCAGTTATAGTTATTATGGTGTCTCCCTTCCCCTAGGTTCTTTTGGATACAAATCCAAGAGACTTCTGTATGCCACTGCAACACATTTGTAGATGGGAATTCCCAAAAAAGCCTATAAACCTCATTATATAGGACATAGGATCGTTAGGTGTACCTTTTGGCCTCCTGAGATGCTTCCAGGGAGAGAAGCACAATCTCCTGAGGAACCCAATTATATTTATTTTCGATTCAGCCTGGGAACACATAGCTTTCTCTAGTTTCCTTCAGGAACACTGACTTCTTTATCTTTTCTTTCAAGAACAGTGTGCAGAGCCTTTAAGAAGCTATTACTTTAAAAACCCATAGGGAGCTTGCCTTCATTCTATTTCTGATTTTCACCAGAAAACTCTCTAAGAATAGAAACACAAATGTCCCAGTTATATCTTTGAATTGGTGGATAAAAAAATACGAAAAAATAAAAATCCTAGAATTAAGATTGTAATGTTCACCTGGTAACTTCTGGATATGTCTGTCTGCTGACCTAAAGTCTGTAGATTAATTGCAAGAGATAATGGGCAAAGCCAAATAACAACTCAAGTGAAAAGGAGGAAAAACGAAAAACTCTGTATAATTTAGGACCCATGGAACACTTTACCCCAAGCCAGTGAACTGCGAAAATATAATTCCGTCAGTAGAGAGAGATTATGGAGAGATCTTATCTGCCTCACTTTGGCTATGGAAAGAAAAAAAAGAGAGAAAGACAGAGAGAGGAGAGTGAGGGGGAGGGGGAGGGGTTGAGGGGAGGGAGAGGGAGAGGGAGAGGAGAGGAGTCTTCTAACTACAAACTATAGTCCCAGCATGTAACAGAGAATCCCAAACACAAAATTTAGTTTTAAGCAGTTTCATTTAGGAAGTACATTATGGGGATCTAGAAGAAACAAGAAATATTTCTTTTAAGAGAGAAAAAATGTTAAACCCAGAATTCAAATTATTCTTATATGTAAAGTCCTTAGGAATATGAGCTTACAATGACAAATTACAAATTTTCTTAAGATGATAAATGATACAGAATGATAGTAAATATTTTAAAAAGTTTAGAATTATATTCAGAGTACAGATAGTATCGATAAATAGTATAAAAATAAGAAATGTTAAAAATGTTAAAAAATATAAAAAGGCTATAGAATATATAATCCATAGGCAACATACTTGTCATAGTTGACTAGGAAGGTTGAAAAATAACTAAATAATTCTTACTAAATGCATAATAATTTAAATTAGGAACCTAATACATGATTCAAATAGATGCAGATGGAAAGAAAAAATCAGAAATTGATATAGTTCTGTACTCAAAATGAAGCACAAAAAGACGAACACATGGAAAAATTCAAAAAAAGTTAAAACACATAAAAAAAGCAAAACAGTTCTTACATATGTCAAAATTGAGTTCAATATGAGATAATAGGGAGAATGAAAGTATAGTAAAGAAGATAATCCTTGATCATATCTCCAAATTCATGAAAGAGCAATTTCCAATTAGAGAAGCTGAGTAGTAATCAAGAAGAATAAATTAAAAGATGCTGTCATAAATGCACTGTAGTGAATATGCTTAATGTCAAAAACCAGGAGAAGATGGTTAAAGTAGTAGAAAGAAAAGGAAGTTTTTTAAAAAGAAAAAAAAAAGCAAAAACCAGTAATATAGTGACTTTCTAAATAGCAACAACAGAAACCAGAAGACAATAGAATAATATCTCAAAGTGCTGAAGGAAAGAATGTTCACATTTCTGTATAAAGTATTTTAAGAATAAAGATACAATGAAGATATTAATTGACTTTCTCAAAAGAAAGTTCTAAGAGATATAAATCAGAAGGAAGGAAAATTATGCCAGACAGCTATCCAAAAAGCAAGAAAAATGTTGAAAAAGATTTGGGTAAATTTAAATAAATATCAAATTCATAAAACATAAACAACAGAGTCTAATTTGTAAAGTGAAAGAGAAATAAGAAAACGATGCTGTATAACAGTTGAACATATAACTTGGAAGAAAAAACCACTGAAAGTTAAACATTCTAAGTTTCTTGTATTTTTCATGAGGTGAATCAAGTAATTTGATTAATTTTGGTTTTTGAAAGTTAAATAAGCCCATGACTAATAAATGAATATAAATAGTTGATATAACTTCCAATCTGCTTGGGGACAAAATGGAATGAGGTAAGAAAACAACACAGAACACTATCAATCCAAAAAAGCAAGAACATAAGAAAAATATATAGAAATAATTTAATAAATAGAAGCATAAAAATAAGAAGCCAACTATATCAATATACATATATATAAATAGAATAAATTGTTTAGTTAAAAATAAAAATGGTCATACTGGACTTGTTTGCACAAGATATGTATAAAGCATAAGACCGCAATTAGGAAAAAGCAAAAGAATAAAAAAGGTGTGACGGAAAAATACCAACCAAAAGAAACATACAACTATAATATGAGATAGAACATAAAGGTAAAGGTATTACCACTCATACACATGCCCACACACATACATCACTATATAATGTTTAAGAGTCAGATTCACCTGAATAATATTCTAAACTTATTTTCACCTAGCTTTAAGCTATATAAAATAAAAAGTAACAGAATTGAAGAGTGAAATATAACAGTCTACTATCTTAGTAGGTAATTAGGTCACCTTTTTCTCATCAATAAAACAAGCAAACAAAAAATTCAGAATTGAAAAAAAATATTTGAATAATATAATTGTAGTAGATAAGGTAAGAGACAAACCTCAAAATCTCGTAGGTTCTTATATGATGAACTACTTTTCTCTAATAGTGATTTAGGGATACAGACTTCCTCCTTGGTGTAGCTCTACTATCCTCTAGGGAGGTACTTATCAACTGAGGGCAATTTTGCCCCTTGGTAATATCTGGGGACATTTCTTGTGTCTCCATTGTGTATTATTGCCATCTAGTGTATAGATGCTACTAAACATCCTCTGATGCACAGGATTCCCACGACGAAGAATTACATTGTCTTGAATGTTGATAGCACTAAGGCTGAAAAATCCTGCTCTATATCTTCAAATTTCTCTCTTGAATCTTATGCATCTGGCCAGCAGATGAGGAAGAATGGGAGACTCCCATTGGTAAAGTATGTATGGATCAAGTTTAGATGTTTCACTTCTGCCTAATGTCCGAAACTCCTTCAAACAAACAAACAAACTCAGAATGAAAACCAAAAGAAAAAATAGACAAAAGCATAAAAATATATCATTCTAAAGTAGTCAATACACTTGAGCATATACACAATCTCATTAGTAAACAGGGAGATAAAAATTAAAAACACAATGGATTACCATTTGACACTTATCAGACTGACAATGATAACTGAACAACGACAATGATGACAATTTTGGCAAGGATATGGAGAAACAGGAATCTTATATACTTTGATCAGACTGTATATTTGTACAACCAATGTAGAAACCAATTTAATATTATCTACTAAAGTAGAAATGCAAATACTTCATTTCCAAGGTTCTGTATTGCCAGATATTGATGAGCAGTGGTTTTTTAACACTGCTTGCAGATAAAAATTGCCTAAGGAAATTTTACAGGATACTACTAGATTTGATATCCTATAAATTGGGGGAGTATGGGTTCTCAAGCAACGGATTTTTTTTTTAAAGCTTCTCAGATAGCTAGAATTTATAGCTATGGTTAAAATGCACCGTCTTGGAAAAGTCTCTGGGTACAACAGCATCATTAATAATAGCAAAACACACACACAGAGACACACACAATGAAGTAACTGCTATCTATATACACTACAATAGATACATATCGCTGTTTAGTCACACAATGAAATTTTATGCAGCAGCAGAAATGAATCTACAGCTATACTTATCTAGAGTTAAATTTAAAACACAATTATATCTTTAAGAACATAAGTTTGAACAAAAAAAATTTTAAATATACTCTAGGAGAGTGTCCTCAGCAAGATGGTGGAGTAGAAAATCTTCGACATTTCTCCCCCAACACGAACACATCAATTCAGTAGCAGTTGACAGACAAATTCTCTTTGTGAGAAATTTAGAAACTATGTCATTGAAAGACTCTTGAACATGAGACAAAGACAAATCTAGACTCACCAAAGCTGGTAGGGAGAGATTCACCAAAGTCCCTGCCACTTGCACAGTGACATGTGATTGAGAAGAGATATCCCTGTATGTGTGTGTGTGTGCATAAACATATTTTTATTTGTTTATGTTGTTTATTCATAGAAATATAGAATTAAATAAAGCCTAATTTTTTTAGAAACTTGATTTTTCTCCATTATCATTACAACATGGAAATCTCTCACGGTCTGTTAAATAGCTGCATTATAGTAATAATGTAGATATTCAGGTGGTTTACAAATTTGTGGTGCTTTGAACAATGAACAAAACATAATACATATATCCTCTGTACTAATGCTTTTATTTCTTTGGTGTATACATCTAAGTAATTTAAAGGTTATGTTTATTTTTTTTATCTTGGTAGACATTGCCAGATTATCCTCCAAGTGGACTGTAGTAACTTACTACATCCTTGCCAGCACTAGATTTTAACATGTGTTTCTTTGGGAAAACATGATGAGCAAAACTTAATATACCACTATGCTTTAATTTTTATTTTCTTGATGTAGTTGTATATATTGTTATTTGAATTTTGCTCTTTTACAAATTGTCTGTTTATATTTTTTTAACCATTTTCATGTTGGGGTGTTGTTTTTTCTTATCAATTTGCAAAATTTATTTTTATATTTTGGCCATTAATTCTTAGATGATCACAGGTATTGCAATTATTATCCCATTTAATCACTTGTTTATGATGTCTTTTGCCATAAAAATAAGTTTAATTTTTATTCAGTTATATTTGCATCTTTTTTATAAATACCTATTCATAATTTTAAAAATTGTTATTGTATTTGCTGTTACAGAAATAGTTAAGTATTTATTATAAAATACCTGAAAGTACATAGAATAGTCATAAAGAAAACAATTACAAAAAATATCACTCCCTCCAATACAATGTTAACATTGTGATGCATCCTGTCCCATGTAAACATCTGAAGATGAACATGCATGTTACATTTATACATATATTTTTAACAAAAATGGAATTAGACTTCATGTTTGTAATTGTGCATTTTATTCTTTTAATGTGTTATGAGCCTTTATTCATGTCATTAAATATTTACTGATGCAATCTATCAATAGGCTATTCAACATTATGAATATTATATCATCAATTTAAAAACATGAAACAGATGCACATGAAGGTTTCTAAATTCTATCACTTTGTGCAACTATTATTCCTTTTCATGTTCATGTTTATCATCTTAGAATAAAATTCTTTAAGGTAATGGCTGTATTATAGATCAGGAGAAAAAATTTAAGACTTTTTTTTAGAGCAGTTTTAGGTTTACAACAAAAATGAGAGGGATGTACAGAAATTTACCATATAACTTCTGCTCCCACACATTTATAGTTTTCCCCATTACTGTTACCAGAACAGTGCATTTTTACCTAGGATGAACCTACATTGACATATCATAGTTGCCCCAAAGCTACAGTTTACCTTAGGGTTCACTCTCAGTGTTGCACCTACTTCTACAGGTTTAGACAAGTATATAATGACATGTAGCCATCATTATAACATATAGAATGTTTGCAGTGCCTTGAAAATCTTCTGTGCTCTGCCCACATCAGGAGAAATTTTAAGGGTTTGATGCTTAATGAAAAACTGACTTTCAGAAAGGTTATAGTGATGTGTGCTGAAGCAGTAATGAATAGTATACTCTTAGACTCACATATTCATTGATATAGTTTTAAGACAATCTCATTCTATTAGGAAATGCCACCTACATAGAACAGCTAACATGAATATCTGGGCAATGACAGATCCTTGGTATTTTGGTATCCCTTCATTCTTTTGGCCTTAAATCTCCTTTGGTGCAAGAGATAGCACTATGGTGGGGAACAGTAGCTTAGATCTTTACCCTTTTCCCTCAATTTTGTTACAGAGAAGTCAATAGAAATAAAAAGTGTCTTGACATTGCTTCCAGCATTTAGGGATATGTAGGTGGCATGCAGAAGCAAATCAAAAAGCCTGAGAGTGGGTGACAAATTTTCTGCATTTGTAATAGAAAATAAAAACTGACATGGGGAAGGTTATTGGTTGTATACAATTAAAATTTTTCAGTTGACTTCATGATCAAAAAGATGACTACTTAAAGCATTAATTAACAAGAGATATCTCCACATTTTGGCTTTAAAATGGTAAAAAATAAAAAATAAAAAATAAAAAATCCTGACCCAGAAAGAAAAAAGAAAGGATAAATTTCAATGTTTTAGGTAAAATATATGGGAAGGGGAGTGCATGGAGCTAAAAAGAAAAAAAAATAAAATAAAGTCCTGGCTATCTAGAATCTTCTTCTCCTTGTGGGAATAGCTAATATAAAGAAGGCTAAACACAATAAAAATTAAAATCCTATGCTTACCTACATTTTATGTTATCGCTTTCAACCATGAGTAACTCTGTTTAATATGTGTGAGTTCATCTTTCTGTTTTTACAGATAAGGACATGTAATTTCTGAAATAGGGCAGGGACCTTGAAACTATTAGTTGAATAAATAAATGTATAAACTAATTAAGTTAAAATTAATGCTCTGAGGTTTGGAGCCTCAAAATTATTGTCTGTGTGGAAAAGTCACCTTCTAAACATAAAATTAAAAATGATAAAATTTTCATTGATAAAAGAATAAAAAATCTTTTTAAAAACTTATTTTTAAGGTTGAATGTGTGATTTGCCAGGAATAATTATGTGTAAAAGAAAAATATTTTACTATTTATTGATTTTAAGATGGGTTCCAACTTAGTAAAACCAACATACTACTAAAAATTAGACAGACTTCAGGTCAAGATGGCGGAGTAGGTAAACTCTGAAATCACCTCCTCCCATAATCACATAAAAAACACAACTAAATAATAGAACAACCATCACTGAGAACCACCTGAAGACTAGTTAAATAGAATTCCTATAATTAAGGCTATAAATAAGAAACCACACTGAGACTGGTAGGAGTGGCAGAGATGCCAGACCGGGCAGGTTGTGCACCCAAGGTGTGGTAATTAAGAAATGGAATAGATATTTCAGCTGCAGAGGTCACTCCTGAGGAGCTAGAGGTCCCAGCTTCATACCATGTTCCCTAACGCAGAGCTCTAGTACAGGGAAGACATCTCATTACGTCTGGCTGTAAAAACCAGATGGAATTGAGGGGAACTGAGACACGCTACTTTTAAAGGGCTGGGACACAAACTCACTCATCCTAAGCATCAGTGTAGGGGCACCAGCTTAAAAAGTGCCAGGGACATATGGGAAGGAAATAAATTGACTAACTTAGGGGTGAGAGCTCTAGAGGCAGGGGTTGGGGCAACTCTCTCTGAGGACTGAAGCACTGGCAGTTGCCATTGTTCCTTTGTTGGGTTCTCTTCCCCCCACATCGGCCCAGCGCAGGTGGGTGCCAATCTGGGCTCTCCATTATTGTGACTAACATCATTGACCCCACCCTGGTGATTCCCTCAGACCTTACCCCATTCGACTCACTCCCCCAGCCCAAGCCTCTTTCAGAGGTTCCTACACAGGAGTGGCTGGCTTTGGCTTGTGGTACAGACTAACACAAAAGGCCACAAATTGCACACAAGTGGTAGCTACACTAGGCTCATGTTACAGAATCTCTCAAGGGTCCACAAACCTTATACAAGCAGTGGTTGGCCTTGGTGTATATTATAGCTCCTGCCAACAGCTCCAAGCTCAGAACAAGTGGCAACCGATCTCAACTTGCACTGTAACTCCCAATAGGTAGATGCAAACCTAGCATAAGCAGTAGTCAGACTTGGCCTGTATTGTAGTCCATTAAGTAGCCACAAACCAGGCACAAGTGACAACTGGCCTCAGTTGCCAGTATGGACTCTCCCGAACACCTCCAAAGCTATTGCAAGTGGCAACCAACTGTAAATAACTTTATAGATCCTACCAAGAAGCCCCCAGGCATGAACAAGTGGCAGCTAAACTTGGCTTGCACCAGAGCCCTTCCCAAGTGGCTCCAGACCTGGTGGCTGTCTACAGACCAGACCAGATTTCAATCCAAAAGCTCCACATCTGACACACCCAAAGGGTGGCCTCAGCTGACAAAAGAGTCCTGCTAAAGTGAATCCTACTTTGTAGGGTCAACCCTGTATAACAATTCATATGCTGTAGTCATGGGTAGCCCTCACAGCCAGTTAGCCTGAGGGTCAATCCCACCCACTAATGTGCCAGTGGCAACTGAGACCAAACTACAATAAGAGGGTACACAGAACCCACACAGGGAAAACCCCTCAAGCAATGGACTCATATGAGTAGGGAGAATGAGCAACTAAACCCCACAAGACATCACTATATAAGGTCATTCTGTCAAGACTAAGAAATGTAGCAGATCTATCTAATACATGGAAACAAACACAGGGAGTCAGCCAAAATGAGGAGACAAAGAAATTTGTCCCAAATGAAAGAGCAGGACAAAATTCTAGAAAAAAAATAAAAAAATAAAGACAAGGAATCCACCAGATAGAGTTCAAAACACTGGTTTTAGCATGTTCAATGAACTCAGTGAGAACTACAACAAAGAGATAGAAATCATAAAAAAGAGAGAAAACATAAAAAAACAGTCAAAAATGAAGAATACAATAACTAAAGTTAACAACACAATAGAGGGAATCAATATCTGCTTAGGTGAAGCACATAACTGAATTAGAGAGCTGGAAGAAAAAGTAGTAAAAAACACCCAATCGAAACAACAACAACAACAACAACAAAAGACTCGAAATAAATAAAAATACTTTAAGAAACCTCTGGGACAACATCAAGCAATCCAGCATTCACATAATAGGGATCCAAGAAGGAGAAGAGAGAGAAAAAGACATTGAAAACCTATTTGAAGAAATAATGACCTAAATATTCTCTAACCTTGTGAAGGAAAGAGACATGAAAGTCCAGGAAATGCAGAGAGTACCAAAAAAGATCAATTGAAAGAGGCCCACACCAATACACATTATAATTAAAATGCCAAAGGCTAAAGACAAAGCAAGAATCTTAAAAGCAGCAAAAGAAAGGCAGTTATTTATCTGGAGGGAGCTTCCATTAAGATTATCAACTGATTTTTCAATAGAAACTTTGAGGGACAGAAGGAAATAGGACAAAATATCGAAATGATGAAAGGTCAAAAATCTACAACCAAGAATATTTTACCCAGCAAAGCTATCATTTAGAATTGAAGGAGAGATAGCTTTCAACACGAGAAAAAGCTAAAGGAGTTCATCACCAATAAACTAATATTACAGAAATGTTAAAGGGACTTCTTTAAGTAAAAAGAAAAGATAAAATATAGGAAAGAAAAAAATCTCACTGATAAAGGTCAATACTCAGTAAAAGCATTAGATCAGCCCATTGTAAAGCTAGTAAAAAGGCGAAAGTAGGAAGCTCGAGAGTAATTACAACAAAAAATGAGGAAATATACACAAACATACACAAAGAAAAAATAAGTAAAAAAAAATGACAAAAACAAATTTGGAGGGGGTGAGTAAAAATGGTAGTGATTTTAGAATGTATTCAAACTTAAGTGACCATCATTTTAAAATAGACTGCTATAAACATAGCTTGGTATATATAAAGCACCTGGTAACCACAAACCAAAAATCTATGAGATTTACAAGAAATAAAGATAAAGGAATTTAAGCACATTACTTTAGTAAGTCATCAACATATAAGTAAAGAGAGCAAGAAAATACAAAACAGAAAACTAGAAAAATAATCAAAAAACAATTAATAAAATGACAATAACTAGATATCTTTCAACATTGACTTTAAATTAATATGAACTAAATACTCCAAACAAACATATGGACTGAAAAAAAATAGAAAAAGAACAAGACCCGTGCACATGTTGGCCACAAGTGACCATCATCCACTTCAGATCGAAAGTAAAGGGATGAAAAATATATGTTCTGCAAATTTAAAAAAAAAAAAAAACTAGGGTAGCAATATTAATATCAGATAAAATAGACTTCAAAACAAAGGCTGTAGGCTGTAACAAGGGACAATGATGGCATTTCAAAATAATAAAGGGATCAGTTCCAGTCAAGATGGCAGAGCAGGTAATCACTGTGCTTACTTCCTTTAATAACCTCATCAAAATTACAACCAAACTTCAGAATAGCATCATTGAGAATCTCCAGAAATTTAACTGAATAGACAATGGACTATTATTCAGTGATAAAAAAAAAAAAATGAAATCTTGCCATGTGCAACAGCATGGATGGACTTAGAGGGTATTGTGCTAAGTGGAGTAAGTCAGAGATAGACAAATGTCATATGATTTTACTTAAATGTGGAATCTAGAGAACAGGATAAACAAACAAACAAACAAAACAGAACCAAGCTCATAGATATAGAGAGCATTTTGATGGTTCCTGGATTAGGGGGTCTTACTGGGGTGGGTGAAGTTGGGGAATTAAGGAATATAAATTGGTAGGTTTCTAAATAGTCATGGAGATATAAAGTACACTATAAGGAATATAGTCAATAATATTGTAATAACAACACAGGGTGTCAGATGGGTATTAAATTTATCAGGATAATCGAATCATAAGTTATATGTATGTCTAATCATTATGTAGCAACCTAAAACGAATTAATATTGTATCTCAACTTTAATTAAAAATAAATATTTAAAAAAATAATTAAGTTGAAAATGATAAAGGGATCAATCATGCAAGAGAATATAATTCTTGTAAGTATCTATGCACACAACTTAGCAGTACCTAAGTATTGACATATATAAAGAAAGAGACCGACAGTAAAACAGTAATAATAGAGGACTTTAATACCCCATCAACATCAATGGATAGATCACCTAGATAATCAACAAGGAAACAGTGACCTTAAATGACACATTAATCCAAATGGACTTAACAGATATCTTTAGAGCATTTCACCCAAAAGCAGTAAAATGGAATCTTTTTTAAAGTTCATGTGACACAATTTCCAGGACAGACCAAGTTAGGCCACAAAACAAGTCTCAATAAATTTGTGAAAACTAAAATTATATCAAGCATCTTCTCTGATCTCAATGGCAAGAAACTAGAAATCAATCACAAGAAAAAATCTGAAGAAATACAAATATTAGAGGCTAAATAATATGCTAGTAAACAATGAATGGGTTAACAAGATCAAGAAGAAATTCAAAAGATACCTTGAATGAAATTGAAAATACAATGACCCCAAATCTGTGGAACACAGCAAAAGCAATTCTAAGAAGAAAATCTATAGTAATACAGGCCTACCTCAACAAACAAGAAAAATCTCAAATAAACAATACAACTTTACATATAAAAGAACTAGAAAAAGGACAGTTATTAGAACAAAGGAAATAATAAATATCAGAGTGGAAATAGATGAAATAGACTAAAAAAAAAGAAATAAAAATCTTTGGAAAGATAAACAATATTGATAAACCTTTAGAAGACTTGACTAGAAAAAGAGTGTCCAAATGAATAAAATCAGAAATGAAAGAGAAATGACAACCAATATCACAGAAATACTGAGGATTATAAGAACATACTATGAATATATGCCAACAAATTGGAACGCCTAGAAGAAATGGATAAATTTCTATAAATATTGTCTTTTAAGATTGAATCAGTAAGAAACAGAAACCTGAACAGACTGATAACTAATGAAATCGATTCATTAATCAAAAAACTCCCAAAAAACAAAAGTTCAGGACCACATTGCTTGACAGGGAATTTTAGCAAACATTCTAAGATTTAATACTGATCCTTCTCAAATCATTCTAAAATATTGAAGAGGAGGGGAGGTTCCAAAGCTTTTTTATGAAGCCAGCATTACCCTGATACCAAAACTAAAAACACTACAAAAAATTATAGGCTAATATTTCTGATAAACATAGATGTAAAAATCCTACATGAAATATTAGTAAACATTTCAGGAATACATTAAAAAGATCATACACCATGATAAAGTGGGATTTATTCCTGGATGCAAGATTGGTTCAATATCTGCAAATCAATTAATGTGATATGCCACATAAAGAAAATGAAGGATAAAAATTATATGATCATATCAGTAGATGCAGAAAAACATTTGGCAAAATCCAATATCAATTTATGATAACAACTCTCAGAAATATAGGGAAAGAGGGAACATACTGTAACAAAATAAAGCTGTATATGACAAACTCACAGCTTATATCTTACTCAATGGTAAAAAGCTGAAAGCTTTTCCTTTAAGTTCAGAAACAAGACAAGGATATGTTTTTGCCACTTCTATTCAACATTGTATTGAAAGCCTGAGCCACAAAAATCAGAAAAGAAAAAGAAAAAAAACAAATAATAGGCATTCAAATTAGAAAGGAAGAAATAAATCTGTCATTATTTATATATGACATGCTACTATATAGAGAGAACCTTAAAGAATCCACCAAAAAAAAAAAACTATTAGAAATAATAAATGAATTCAGTAAAGTAGCAGGATACAAAATTAATACTCAGAAATTGGTTGCATTTTTATACATCAATAATCAACTATCAGGAAGAGTAATTAAGAAAACAATTCCATTTACAATTTCATTAGAAAGAAATAATACCAAGAAATAAATTTAACCAAGGAGATAAAAGATATACTTGGAAAATTATAAGAAATTAAATGAAGAAATTGAAGAAGATACAAATAAAATGATATACCATGCTCAAGGATTGGAAGGATTGACATCATTAAAATAGCCATACTTCCCAAAGCAATCTACAGATTCCATGCAATCCTTATCAAAATACCAATGGCATTTTTCACAGAACTAGAACATATAATCCTAAAATTTATATGGAATGACAAAAGACCCGTAATAGCCAAAAAATCTTGAGAAAGAAGAGCAGAGTTGGAGGTATCAAGCTACCTGATATCAAACTATACAGCATGATACTGGAATCAAAACAAACATAAAGATAAAACAGAATAGAGAGCTCAGAAATAAACTCATGTCGATATGGTCAATTAATCTATGACGAAGGAAGGAAGAATATATAATAGGGTAAAGAAACTCTTTAATAAATGGTGTTGCAAAAATTGGATAGACACATGCAAAAAAAAAAAAAGAAACTGGATCACTTTTCTACACCATATACAAAAGTAAACTCAAAATGGTTTAATGTCTTAAATGTAAGAACTGAAACCATAAAACTAGAAGAAAACATAAGCAATACAATCTTTGACATTACTCAGTAATATTTTTTGGCTATGTCCTCAGGCAAGAGAAACAAAAGAAAAAAATGAACCAACAGGACTACATCAAACTAAAGAGTTTATGCACAGTGAAGGAAACCATCAACAAAATGAAAAGACAACCTACTGAATGAGAAAAGATCTTCACCAATGACATATCTGATAAGGGGTTAATATCCAAAATATTTAAGGAATTCATACCACTAATACCAAAAAGACAAACAATTCAATTAAAAGTGGAGAATCTAAATAGACAGTTCTATAAAGAGGACATACAGATAGTCAACAGACATATGAAAACATGCTCAATATCACCAATTATCAGGGAAGTGCAAATTAAAACTACAAAGATATTACCTCACACCTGTCAGAATAGCTATTATCAAAAAAAAAAAAAAATCAACAAACAAGTGCTGGTAAGAATGTAGAGAAAAGGAAAACTTCATGCACTATCGGTAGGTTTGTAAATTGATGCAGCCACTATGGAAAACAATATGGAGCTTCCTCAAAAAATTAAAACTAGAACTAACATATGACTCGACAATACTACTTCGAGGTATCTATCTGAAGAAATTCAAAATATTAATTCGAAAACATATATGCCCCTGTATGTTCATTGAAGCATTACTTACAATAGCCAAGATATAGAGCAACCTAAGCATCTATTGACAAATGAATGAATAAAGAAGTGGTACACAATGAAATATTACTCAGCCATTGCAACACCACGGATGGACTAGAGGGAACTATGCTAAGTTAAATAAGTCAGATAGTGAAAAACAAATATCATATGATTTCACTTACATGTAGAATCTTAAAAAGAAAAGAAATGAGGAAACAAAACAGAAATAACTTCATAGATACAGAGAACAATTTCATAGGTGGGAAAGAGTGGAATTATGGGTGAAAAAAGTGAAAGAGATTAAGAAATATAAATTGCCAGTTATAAAAATTGTCACATGGATGTAAAATACAGCATAGGGAATATAGTCAATACTACTGTAATAACTATGTATGCTGTCAGATTGGTAATGGACTATCAGTGTGATCACTTTGCACAGTATGAAAATGTCTGATCATTATGTTTTATACCTGAAACTAATATGATACTATATGTCAACTATTAAAAAAAGGAATTAGACTGAGTGTTAAAACACAATTCTGTTTTGCTTTTGGTGTTTTCTCAAAAGAAATATTAACTTTTTGAGCTCTAACTAGAAATTGCTAGTATGCCAAAATTAGATGAAATTTCTATTCCAAGCTCCCTTTCTATGAATTAGAAAAAATATAACCTCATCAATTCAGAATAAACTTAGTCAATTTGGTTCTTTTCTGTTTTTTTTTTTTTTTTTTTTAACCACAAATTTCTAGTTTCTAATTTTTAGAAGTCATAGATTTAAATGACATAATAGTTGGGATGGGAAGTGAGATGAGATTGGTTCTGGTCTTATATCTTTGTCTACACTGGTTATTATTTTTCTGTTCTGCTAACTACTGTGAACCAGTCAGTATTCTTCATCTCTATTCTTATGTTCAGGCCTACTCATATTCTCTGCTCAGCCTGTCCAATCCCATGGCTCTACTGTCATTTCTTCAGCACTTTTGATTGTAACAATTATTATAGACTGCTTCACTTACCTAAAAGATGTGATATCAGATTAAATCAACAGAAATTCTAATATTATGTATCTAAACAAAGGAAAGATTGAGCTATAAGAATTTGTGAATTCTTTGTAAAATAATTTGCAAATTTAACTAATTTCAATATAATACCCCACATAGTTTTTTTTTTAATTTTACTAAATTTATTGGAGTGACATTCATTAATAAAATTATATAGGTTTCAAGTGTACAATTCTATAATACATCATCTGTAAATTGCATTGTATGCTCACCTCCCAAAGTCAAATCTCCTGTCAACAATAATACCAATAATTAAATTAGTGGTTTTTTTGGTGAAAATTAATATAGATCAATGAAAAAAATTTCAATCAAGAATAAATACAGGTATAGTTAAGAATCTATAAGCATCAAAATTAGTGAACAGAAAATATTTAATAATATATTAGAATATTAAATTATTTAGAAAAAAATTCTTATTTTAGTCAAACCACATATGAGGAACAAAGTAACTTACAAAATAAATTATTTAAATATAAAAATGTCAAACTATGAATTAAATATATAAATGAGAAATTCTAATTCTAAGAAAATAAGATACCATCAAACATTAATGGGCTTAACTTAAACATATGAGATTCAGGAGAGCATTAAATATATTGAGGAAGGCTGAGTGGGAGGATAAGACTTAATGATGTGAAAGTACAATGACTTTCAGGTTAGTAGTAGTATTAATGGAAAAGATGCACCAACCTAGCTCAAAAGATAAGGATCATGGATAGTGACAATTAAGTTAGGTAACTTGCTTCCATCTTGAGCTCCCAAAAAGTCTGTTAGTCTGTAGTTTTTGAGCCTTGAGTTAGATTAGTTAAGGCCCTAGAGGATGAACAGGTAGACAATTCCATGGCTCTTTAAGAATGGGTAAATGAAAGGTTTGAGGGCTAAAAGCACTTACTAAATTCACATAACTAGTTAAGGCAGAACCACTGAAGTTTTGTAACCAGGATGCCATAATTTCCACAGCATTTTTTTTTCTCCTTCTGTGAGATGCTACATACTAACAAACAATGATGAAGGCATTTCAACATAACTTAAAGGACTGGGAACCAATTTAAAAAAAAAAAAATTTAATGCCCGTTTATTCTCTACTCAAAGCAATTCTATGCCACATTTAGATATCATCACATCGTTTTCTTGGTTTGTTTGTTTGTTTCTAACCACATTTTTTTTTTTAGTTCTTTATTTGTGTTAATTATCTCTTCTTTGGGGAGGAAACTTTTAACTTTTGAAAATTTGATCTGCCTAAACATATTTTTGTGGAGAGATGCACATACAGGATTTTGTCAAGATGAACTGGTAGTTTTAATATTATGCAAACTTCTACAATTCCTTAAAGAGTGTGTTCAGTGAATATATTTAGACAAGGTTTGAGATAGATTTTTAATCCATTGCATATGTAAGCTAGAGAGGATAATATTACCAAAGGAAAGGCCATGAGACAGAGCCTTGAGAGAGAACAACAAGATTTATGTGGTATTTATTCAGATGTGGCCCATGAATCATCCACATGAAAATATTCTTGATACTTGTAAAGATGCTGCTTCTGGGGTGAGAGTCAAAGCTACTAAATCAGAATGTAGGTATGTCTAGGATTCTACATTTTTAAAGCTTTTCAATTGATCCTTTCACATATTAAAATGTGAGGTTCGCTCAATTACAGGATTGGTAAAGGGGTAGAAGCCCGCAACAAGGAACTTAAAAGTGGGCAGAGCATTGGGAGAAAAACTAGAAGTAATTCAGAAGAGAATAATTTTATTTGTGAAATTAAGAAATTGGATACTGTAAATAAAAAATAATAGAATAATGCTCTCATGTTAATATACTGAAATTTATAAAAAGTCGAACACTGTTGAAACAATAGAAAGTTGGATTGAGAGAGTACAGTATCTATTCAGAGATAGAATTTTCAACTTCCAGTCATGTTTTAATTTAGAAAATTACAAAAATGGTGAAACTAAAAGGAAAATTAAAAAAGTTAATAGTGGTGATTCTTTCTTGAATATGCATACCACATTCTAGTAAGTTATAAAGCAATTCACCACAAATAAGAAAATAGTTTCAATGATGAACTGGAGTCTTCTTCTCTAGGCTCTCAAAGGCCAAATGTGTATATTATAACTTTAAATAACTGTAGTGGGAATATTTACACCACACAGAAGGAAAAATACTATGAATCATTTATCCCCTACCTCCACCACACCTGAAGTGGCAAACACAAGTCCCCAGAAATGAAGAGAATAGGAAAGAAATTCAGAGAACAATCCTTAAAGCTCTGAAAAGCTAGAGAGATTTTCTTAGGATAGGAAACAAATATTAAATAATTAAATATATAAAGATTAGCCAAGCAAAGTTTAAAGGGAAATATAATAATTATCTGGAAGTATGTGGAAAAGTTAGACATAATTGAAAGACAAGACTGAAACATGGTGATTAATTATAGTGTATTTCAGCAAAATTACTAAGAACGAAATACTTTTTCAATGTAAATATTATTAAAAGTGTATGGTTGCAATAATTCCTAGGGTTATTGAAAATTACAGAAAGGTTTTCATGTTATAAAATATATTTTAATTAAGAAACTAGAAGAACTAACAAAACGAGTAGAAAACTATTGCATTCTGTTAGTATTGTGATGATTATTACTAATTGATAAAATTTCAAGTATTTTTCTATAATATGAGAGATATTTATACTCATGTTATTAATACATATTTGATATGATAATAAATAAAAACCTGAAGAATTTAGACATTCTGTATTCTGTTTAAATAGAAAACTTTCAATTATTTTTAACATATAAGCTTTTAAGCTTGAAAGTTGTAGTAATATATTCATAAATATTTTTTTTTTCATATTACAAAAGAAAAATGACATTTCCACAATCATAATTAGGAAAGAAAAGCTAATTACTGGAACACTTTCACGTTAATGGTTCATGTATCTAGAAGTTTACATTGAATTATCCCCAAATTTTCTCACTTTTAGAAAGGGAATATAATTTAAAAATATAGAAAAATCCCATTTCAGGTTTAGTAAGGCCTATTTTATATTCATTCTTATGCTTGAATTGCTAAGACTATATAAAAAAAAAATAGTTATACTTAGGGCTGAATAAAATTTCTTTATAATGTTTTCCATAGACTGAGCTATTTCTTAGAACAATTGGGAACCATTATGCAGCTATACACAGAGGTTTTATAGGTCTTTTGTTAAAACTTTAAAAATGTAATGTTACATAGGGGAGTATGATATGCCAATTTTTTTCTGATAAAAGTTCCTTGTATTTTAATATTGTATAAGTATTATGCATAACGGCTAGTTCACACTCAAGGCCATCACTTCTAAATAACTCAGACTTTAAAAAAAAAATACCACAGTACCATACATTTAAGAATTTGTAATCAAATCAGTCTGAGGAGTACATCTATTTTAGCACAAGTTCTAGTAGTATTATATTTTATAAGATAGCTTTATTTAAGATGTTGTTGTCCTATTCTTTTCTGTAATAACTGGTTTCAATGATGAGTGTATTACGGTGTATTATTAACCCATTTACTTTTGGACATCCTTCCCACCTATCTTTCGTTCTGCCTTTTTAAGCTGTCAGTCCATTGTATTCAATGGAGCATCAGAAAATACCAGGTTCTTTCAGCAGCACAGCAGGTGTGCATTTATGAAGCTTATCTGATATATTCAGCAACAGTCAACAGATTAATGTCACTGCTTACTCCTTGTTAGAAGCAAATGGGAAACACTGATATAAAAATAAAATTACTATTTCTTCACATATTTAAAGACAATTTTAGACGATGTTATGAAAGTCTCTCCAGACTCCTTACTGACAGCAGTCTTGGCTTTTTCAGCCTAATTCCTAGTCCCATTCTGGTTTTAAATATATTAATAATTTTTATTTTCTTTAACATTGATTAGACAATGGATAATGGCAAAGATAAAGGGAAATAAAAGATAGGTTTAAAAGATGTAAAAGTTCATTTTTCCAGTCTATTTATATAACTTTCTATAATTCTGAAATGAATTCTAAAATTGACTATTTCCTCTTTCCTTATGTGCTTCATTTATTAAAATAATAATAATAATAATAATAATAATAATACCAGGAAAAATAATTCCCAGGGAATGTGTAGGATATACTCTTAACTATTTTCCAATTTTTCTTCCCCTTTAATTTCCCACATTTCATAGTAATATTTTTGAGATTTTTATTTAATTAATTAATTAGGTTTTTTTTTTTTAAGCTTGGTATTCAGCTTCCCAAGATAAAGGTTACATTTTCCAACCTCTCTTGTATCTTCGTGTGTCCTTGCGACTAATTTTTGGCTAATGAGATGTCAGCAGAATAGTTGCAGGGTAGTTTCTCAGAACCCTTAAATGACATTTCATGTGTGTTCATTGCCTATAATTTTCCATTCCTATCTTCAACATAGTACCTGAGACATTCAGGCTCTTGTGCAATGAGATTTAAAAAAAAAAAAAAAGGCATGGTATATCAATAAGATTGAATAAATTAGTAAATAGATGATGATGGAAGCCATATTTCTTGCTGTCAAAGAGGTAAGTCACAAATAAGTGAGAAAGGAAGATTAGAATAAACCATGTGGTACCAGTTTAGAGAAGAAGACATAAGAATAAACTCATATTTAGCTAATATATAAATACGTGTGTGCTTACATGTATGTGTATGTACATAAAGAGGACAGATCAAGAACTAATTATAAATACCATTGTATACATCAGTTAGTATATATTCATATTTTACCTAGTTTTGTCTACTGAGAGAGCCTAGAAACAGTGATATCTCAGAAGCAACAAGCACATCCAGCACCCAGAATTTGGTTTCTAAGCATTATTTCCATAAAAAGATCTAGGGCTTATTAAAGAAATGGTTTATTCTAGAGTGGAAACAAGAAAAATACAAGGTGATTCTGGAGCATCTTACAGTACCAGAATGTAAGAGGGTCCTCAAAACAAATAAAGAAACAAAAAACAGAAAGATTGTGACATGCCATATGAAAACTGAAGCCAAACTTAAATAGCTCCCAATGAACTATTGGAATAATTTGGAATTATCAGAATATCAATAATCAAATTGATAGTCAAGAAATAAACCCATACATCTATGGTCAACTGATTTTTGACAAGGGTAATGTGCTGACACAACTGTATAGCAATATGCAAAAGTATAAAGTTGGACTCTTAACTCACAACATATACAAAAATTAACTCAAAATGGTCAAAGACCTAAGTATAAGAATTAAAACTATAAAACTATTAGAAGAAAACATAGGGGTAAACCATCACAATCTGGGATTTGGCAAAGATTTCTTAGATATTACACTAAATGCATGATCAATAAAGGAAAAAAATAGATAAACTGGACTTCACCAAAGTAAAAATCCTTTTTGCTTCAAAGGACACCATTAAGAAAGTGAAAATATGACCAATGAAATTTGAGAAAATATTTGCAATTCATATATCTGAAAAGGGATTTGTATCTGCAATATAGAAGATTCATACAAGTCAATAATAAAAAGAGAAGTAATCCAATAAAAACAAGCAAAGGATTCAAATAGACATTTCTCCAAAAAAGACATACAAATGACCTGTAAGCACATGTAAAGATGCTCAACATTATTAGTCATCAGGAAAATGCCAATCAAATCTACAATTAGATACCACTTCACTCTCACTAGAATGATGAGTATAAAAAAGTTAGATAATAACAAGTGCTGACTAGCAGGAATGTAAAACAGTGAAGTCATTTTAGAAAATAGCCTGGCAATTTCTAACATGATTAAACATAGAGTTACCACATGACCCAGCCATTCCATTCTTCAGTATATACCCACAATAAATGAAAATATATGCCCACAAAAATACATGTACACAAATATATATAACAGAATTATTTATAATAGCCAAAAAGTGGTAACAACCCAAATGTCAATCAATTGATGAATAAGCAAAATGTGGTATATCCATACAATGGAATATAATTTGGGTATAAAAAAGGAAGTATTAATACATGTTACAACACAAATAACCTTGAAAACATTATGCTACATAAAAAAAAAAAGACTGCATATTATATAATTCCATTCATATAGAACGTCCAGAATAGGGAAATCTATAGAGACAAAAATTAGATTAGCATTTTCCAAGGGCTAAGTAAGGATTGATAGCTAAATCATGCAGGTTTTCCTTTTGAGATAGAGAAATGTTCTAAAGCTGTGGTAATGGTTGCACATAGCTGTAATATAATAAAATCCATTTAATTGTACACTTTAAGTGGTTGAATAATACAGTATATGAACTGTATTTCAGTAAAACTGCTAAAAAATAAATGTTAAGTTTTTTGTTTGTTTTAAGTACACATCTAAGATCAGTGTTTGAGAGTTTTAGTTTGTTTTTCTTGCTATTTTCTGAGTGTGTGTGTGTGTGTGTGTGTGTGTGTGTGTGTGTGTTTTCAGATGTTGGTGACTGTGCAGTATTATTACATTGTGATTTTAATTTGCATTTCTCTGATGGTAAATAAAGTGAGCACTGTTTGTATGTTTAAGGTTATTGATATACTCATTTATAAAGTACTTGTTTAAAGCTTTTACCCAGTTTTCTATTGTCTTCTTTTTTTCTTATGTACGTATAGAAGCTCCTTATATATTCTGGAGTCAAGGCCTTTATTTGAAATACATACTACTAGTATATGCTTCTGTTCTGTTGCTTGTTTTTATACCCCTTTAGTAATGTCTTTTTAATAAACAGTAATTATTAATTTTAATAATTTGTCTTTCATATTTATATGCAAGTATGTATGATTTGAAGTAGTCATTATTTTTTTCTTTTTTCAAATGGATATTTATTTAATCCAGCACTATTCGTGGAAAAAAATTCATCTTTTCCTCATTAAATTTCTGTCACCTTGATGAAAAATCATATAATGATATGTATACAAATCTATTTTTTTGGCTTACCTACTTTGGACTTGAAAGAAATGAGTATTTTGCAGTTGCTGAATATAGTGTTCAACAAATATTAATTAGAACAAAGTTGATAGTGTTTATCTCTATCTTCAGGAATTTTTTAAAAAACTTTTTTTGTCAATTGCTGAAAATAATAAAATCTTCAGCTGTAAAGATTGGACTTATCTAATTTTCCATTTATTTTTGGCAATTTCTGCTTTCTATGTTTTGATGCTATTTATCTAGTGTCAGCGCCGAACTGATCAAGAAGGGAAGGCTTCGGTGGTGAGACACCCAGTTGAAAGAATGCACAAGGAGCTGACATGAGAATGAAATGGCAGACAACAACTTTATTGCGGGGAGCACACAATTCTGCACTAGGGGATAGCATGGGCTTTATATATGTCAGAGAACAATAGTGGCATTCTGTCACACATGAGTAATAAACAATAAGCTGTCATATTTGCATAAGTTAGGCACAGGAGCCTTACTACATTAATGTAACATTTTAAATCTGGAGTCCTATCCCTAGCCACAAGCCTAGATCACAGCCAGACCTGGGACCCACATCTATCAAGTGTACAAAACAATTAATTGATGAATTAGCTGTGCCTAGAGTTTTCTTCATAGCAAAGTTCTTAATTTCAGATTTAATTTCTGAAATGAATTTAAGACTGCTTCTATTTATTTCTATTTCTTGTGCTATTTTTTGTAAGTTGTGTATTTGAAGGTTATTCATTTTATGTAAACTGTCAAATTAATTGGCATGGGTTCTTTTTAATATCCTCTTATGATCTTTTTATTATCTTTAAAATGTGCAGTGATATCTATTTTTTATTTCTGATGTTGGAGATTTCTTATCGATTTTCAGCTTTCTCCACTAAAATATAAATTGAAGCCTCAAAATGTTCCATGGAGTCCTTTGGCTGAATCTTACTAGTTTTAATAGCATACATTTATAATAATTCATTTTAAATATTTTCTAATTTCCATTTTAATTTTTCTTTGATTTTTAAGTTGTTTAAAAATGCACTGCATAATTTTGCAGTTTTCTAACTTATTTTAATGTGGTTGGAGAATTTTTAAATTTTTTCAATTTGAATATTTCAGTCCATTGAAATTGGTTGAGGCTTATTTTATGAGCCACCATATGGTCAATCTTGATGACTTTCCTATGTGCACTTTCAGAAAACAATGTATTTTCTTGTCATTGTTGAGTGCAATGTTCTATATATTTCAATTAGAATAAGTTTCTTGATTTTGTTGTCCGTTTGCCCTTTTGTTATCCTGATTGATGTCTTCTATCAGCTACTGAGAGAGTTACATTAAAATCTCTGACTGTGAATGTGGCTATCTAATCCATTTAGTTCTATAAATTTTGCTTTACATATTCTGAAGCTCTGTTATGAAGTGCATGCATATTTTGAATCAATTTATCTTTCTTATCGTTTGATCTCTTCATCTGTCTGAAATGTTCCTCTTTAAGTCTGGTGATGCCTTTTGCCTAACAATTTGGAGGTGCGAATAACATTTGGGTTGTATTTGTAATGATACGGTATAAAGGAAATTAAAAGTATTCTCTCAAGAAAAAGGATCAAAATTAGGATAACTATATGAAGCCATGTAATGGTTTAGGATTCTGCCATTTTAGAAGGAGGTTTGGAACTATGGCCTATAGAAAGTTGTAAGGTTGGCGAAGTAAAAAGTCACACATACAACTTCAGGACCAAGAAATGTGCCAAGCCATCTTCTTGCACTCTGACTCAATTTGCCTGAAAACTGTAACTATGGAATTAACAATTGCCATTATAACCTGGTCCTTAAATGGGGAAGCTAGTCCTGGTGAAGTCAACTATAAAACTGCTTGATAGAAATCAAACTGCACATAAGATAGATGAGTGATAAAGAGAAAGAAAGAGAGAGAGAGAGAGAAATCAAAAGGAGTATGAAATATAAAATTCAATAACACGTGAAAAGATATAATTCCTTAAAAAGTAGCTGACAATGACAAAATCAAAAATAAATTCTCTCCGGGTCCATATAATTTTATAAAGCAGTGGAGAAAGTGCTTTGAAATTAGTATTTTTCCATGTTCAAAATTTAAATGAAGATATAACTTACTTTTCATAATAAGAACTAAAATAGAAATAAAATGAGCAAATATTAGTTGTAAAGCCAATTAAAATGTTAGAAATAAAAATATATATGATATATAGTAAACCCAGTCAGGGGGAGAATTAAATGAATTGGAAATTAATATTGAGATATCACATAGAGTGTTACACAGAGGTACAAAAATTAAATGCAGTTAAGGCATGCGTAAGTCAATAAGATATTTTATGAGATGATTACTTTTTATATGTCTGTATGTTTCTTGACATTCTTGGATTTACCAGCTACCTTAGCTTCTAGGAAATTAAAATATCCCATAGATAGAAAAGCATCTTTCTGTGTTTCTCTAGGAGGCATGTATTACCCAAATTCATATTATTTGTACTATATAAACATCTCTGAAATAACTATAAGTGGCCAAAATTCTTTAAAAAAATAGATAAGGCCTATTTTTATGCCTTTGATCTCACCATTTCATATTCTTTCCACTGTCAAACTCTCCCAATTCTCATGGATTTTTACTCTGACTTCATGGGTTCAACCAGTGTGGAATCACAACAAAGCTATCACTTTCTTGGCAAAACTGTGGACATTTCCAAGAATATGCCTTTCTCTCATGAAATTTATTCCATAACTTCAGTATTCTGATTTGTATTACATTATTATTACTGTGACAACCTAAACTATTTTAAGGAGTTAGTGAAGAATATTTGATTGTGGTTTTACCTTTCTCTGTAGTTATTGGGTATCACATTTTCATAAGTGGCTGTATTTTTCTTTGTCTATATATCATAAAAGTCTTTTGAAAGTATGTTTTCTTCTTTATCTATCATTCCACTTTTTTTTTTTCAACTCCCTTAACTCCCAACACACACAAATAAAATCAAGTACTTACCTTTCTCTGCTTCTTCCGAGGTTTTAACAAGTGGAGAATCTTGTTATATATTTCAAAACTCAGTTCTTTAATTATGTAGTAGCATTAAGGGTCTCAGTGTAAAGCAATATCCCTGAGATAAGGAACTTAGTGAAATTGTACTACTTATTGAGAGAGTGAAGAAGGCAATTTCAGGCAAAGCCAAATATTCGACACTAAATCTCATTAGCCCCATATCAACTTCTCTGAAAACCCAAGTGCCATGCTGTTAGCAATAAACAGATTCTAATGCCTTTCCAGAACTCCAAATTACAAAATGTAAATCCAAGTGTAAATAATTAAATGTACATATATTTAACCTGAATTACTTTGAAGACATGCTGTTCTTACTTCCTGCCTCCCACCAAACCTTGTCAGTTGTTGGTGAAATAGTGACATGGCACTAGAGAAGAAGGAGAAACAAAGGTAGTTTAGGACATTACAGCTCCTGCAGTGCTCAATCCATAAAGCAGGAAAGGCAAATTGGTGAATTGGATCAATGACATGGATACACTGAACTAGAGAAAAAGTACCCTAAGGGGATTAGCAGAAAGTAAATTGGGTTCTATTTTAAGATGATGGCTCATTTACATTGTTGTAATTATTTAAATAATTAATTTCATAATGAAAGAAGCTTATAAAAGTCAAAGCCCCACTGAGCTGCAAATCCAAAATCTTTCATGCTAAATCAGAACTGTTTATACTTCGTAGTCTATCAGTAATCTATTTAAGGAAATGAAAAACAATATTTTTAGGGGCAGAAACAAATCACATACCGCTTAGATGGTACTTTACTATTGAAATGTTTTGGTTTTATAGTATTGTAAGGACTATCTTTGTAGAGTTTTCTTTGAGCCCAAAGCAAGCAGATGGCTTTTCTCTTAGAAATACATGCAATGTTCATTTACACCCAGCTTAGGCAACCAAGAGCTCCACAGAAAGTGTCAGGAAGACCAGGAGACCAAAGAAGCAGTAAAGTTTTCAGAATGCAGTGAATCCAGGCCAGTAAGGTAGCTGGAAGTTTACAATATGCAGGGTCAAGACTAGGCTTGAGTCAGAGCATATTAAATAAAGCCATAGGTTAAATACCCCAAGGTTAGGTTATGCAGAAAACTCTGGAGCCTTAGAACATTCTCAAAAGCAGAAGGCATCAAAGGCTGAGAATGTCAGAGAGGAAAACCATAGGTTCAAACACACAGAAAATCAACTTGACTTCCTTAGCAGTTCCTTCCTTCCTTCCTTCCTTCCTTCCTTCCTTCCTTCCTTCCTTCCTTCCTTCCTTCCTTCCTTCCTTCCTTCCTTCCTTCCCTCCCCCTCCTCCTCCTCCTCCCCTCCTCTCCTCCCTCCTTTTCCTCCTTTCCTCTCTCCCATCTTTCCTATCTTCCATCTTTCTGCTGTTGGAAGGAAAAAAAAAGGGAGAGAGAGAGAAATACTGAGCTTGAGCACTAAAGAGAGACATATAAGGGGAAAGTTTGAAAATTCAATAAATATACCATGTAATTATTTTCCTCATCTTTGTTACATGCTCTCCTGATAAATACATATTTTCCTCTAATCTTTGAAGATGTTAACACCGATATCCTTATTTTTCTCTAAGAAACTCAGAATTTGCCCTGCCCTCAATTCTGTGCATGTAGCATTTAGCAACATAGACTTATTTTTCTATTTCTGTCTCTACTCTATTCATCTTTACCTCTGTTCCACTTCAGCCACTCCTATTATCACAACTTCAATTTTCTCATTTCCTTAACTAGTCTATCTTTTAGTCCTTAAGCACATGCTATCCTACTTTCAAGCTACAATTGCCTGTCCTTCACCTAACTTCAAAATCCCACCACTGTTCTTCAATCTTATCAAGATTTATAGACACTTCATTTCTGTGTGTTCTAAATCTTTGCAGCTCACATTCTTCCTCACTCTCTTCTGTGGTTTTTCTTTAGAAGCAGGATAACTAGTGGTTAATCAGATAACACATGGGTCAAAAATGTTTGAATTCGAACTCCAACTTCTTCACTTTTTAGATATGTAACATATAAGAAATTTCTTAATAGTATTAAGATCCAATTTCCTTTCTAATAAATGATTATAAAAGAGTACTTACTGCATGGGCTGAAATAAATATTAAAAAGATATTTCATATAAAGAAGTTAACGTAGTGGTTGAAACACTGTAAACACACATTATACTTGACCTAGTATTAGCTATTAGTCTTTAACCATGTTTTATCACGTTAGCTATCCTAATATACAACTCGAGAGTTTACTTTGCCTTTCCATCTCTATTCAGTCTCTATGGACAAGTTCATCCAAATATTTGATTTCATCATCAAATGTTGATGACACTCCTTTCTATCTTTAGTCCAAATTGCCCTCTTAAGGCCCTAGAACATGTACCACACATTTTGTTGAACTGATACAGTATGAATGTTACACTAAATCTTACACTAAATCTCAACATGTCCAAATATGAATGCATCACCACCTCTCCCATGTAGTGCTCTCCAGTAGTTTTCACAACCATGGTGAATGTGAAAACCAATGATCCAATTGCCAAGAAAAAAATTGGGGAGCCATGTTGGAATATTTATTCTTTCCAAATACCTATATCTAATTACTCATTTAGTTCTATAGATCTATATTGTATATAACTTGAAAAATATTTCATGTATCAATCTTTGCTACCTTTGTGTAATCTTCCTTATCTTGTGTGGATTGCTGCAAAAGCCTTTTAAAAGCCAAGTTCTCCTTGACTCTAGAATTTCTTCCCTCAAAACAAACACAAAACAAAAGCCATTTTTACTGCTTTCAGGATTCTTTTTATAAAATTGAAATCTAATAATAGTACTCCTCTGCCTAAATTCTTTCAGTGGTTCACCACAGTCTTCAAGAAAATAAAAAAATTCCCTAGCATATATACAACTTTTCTTCTCTGTTTAGCATTGTGAAGTCAGATTTCCAGGACTCAAAGCCATGCTCAAATCCACTTCTTAACTCTGTAGCTTCAGATAAGTTACTTTACCTATCTAGTATGTAATAATCTAATAATGTAACTCTCGCTTTTTTATGTACCTTTATTTCTCTTTACTTTGACTTTAAATTCTGGAATTCTATTTCTAACATATATTTTTATATTTATTTAAAGCAGTAGCTGGTACTTTGGTGGCACACAACAGTGTTAAATGTGATGACTATATGTATGTCCTCACTGTTTTACAATTATAACTCATTAGATTCTCTCCACAAGTCTTTTGGCAGGCACTGTAACTTCCTCTTAAATATGAGGGATATTGCGAGTTAGAGAGATTAACATGTTTCTCAATGTCACATATGCAGGTAGTAGAATAACTATAATTCAAATCCAAATCTGTCAGTCTCCAAATTCTCTGTTCTTTCTACTTCTGCTTTGCTATCATAGGAAAAGCAATTGACAATTACAGATGCCTCTATTCCTATTTTTAATTAAAACCTTCACTGTCATGTGAGATAAAAAAAAAAGTACAGCTGAATTTAGTTCTCAATTGGTAAGCACATGAGAATTGCACACCACTAGGTCAGTGTTCCTCAAGGTATCACTTATGAACTTTGATTATACTCCCTAAGGGTGATTTAAAATACAAATCTCCAAACCACAACCCAGAACTCCACATTAAGAATTACCAAGAATATTTCCTAAGAAGATGATAATGGACACAAAGAGAACCACTGTCCAAAAATGAGGATTTAATATGCAAGATGTAATCACTAACTGTCTAGTTGCTGAATGTGATTGTCATAAGAATAGAGAATATGCTTATTGCCCGATGTTTTTATCAAGCTTGGGACTAGAAAACAGATCGAGAAAATGACTTTAGTAGTCATCCTGTGGAGTCCACCTATACTGGGAAGGAGAAAGAGAAGGAAATAATATTTCTATTTTTTTTATTGAAAAACTATGAGACACATAATGCCCAAATTTACTGGTATCCTTTTTCTTTCTACTTCTAGACAAATGAGAGAATTATGCTTTCCCACCTGTGAAGTAAGATATGGCCACATGATTTTCTCTGAGCAATTATATGAGTGGAATTTATTTGATATTTCTGTGTGGAATCATTTCATTGTTTTTGTTCCACTCCTCAGTTACATCTTAACTGACTCCATGTGTAGATGAAGACATATACAGTAAGCAATCACATGTATTGGAGAGGTGCCGAGGCTCACTGAACGTCAAAGAACTAAACTCTGGAGATTTGGTTTATGTTTTTATTTTATTTTTTTGTTACTATAACATAAACTGCGTGGATATGCTGATATATGAAGTGTTTATATTATGTGTTTTAAGTAAATTTTTTTAAAAAGACAAAACAAACAAAACAAAAACAAAAAAACAAAAAAAAAAACTCTCAATTAACTAACCCAAAATAGTCAAATTAATTATAACTAAAGGAGACATAGTTGGCTAGCTGATTCACTTCAAAGAGTAGATCCTATTGCCTTTAGGAAGAAAAATAAAAGACATCCTTAACTTTATTTCAGATAGTAGAGTCTCCCAAGAGGCAAAGTGGAAACAATTAAGTGAAATAATCTTTAATACTGGAATTGTCATCAAATAATTAGATTAGCTTTAGGATGCATGCCACCATACTAGGTGTCATGGGATTTTCAAAGCTTAAAATTAATCTCCTTTGAACTTCATTTGACTCAAAGTAACCTTAATTACCATAGCTTTTCCCAAGACTAAACCTCTTAATTCTATTCCAGACAGAGCTGGTTATTAAAAGATTTGAAAGATTTCTGTTGATATGCATATGGTATAATCTTTAAAAAAGCTATTATATTAAAAATAAAATACCAAAAAAGTAATACATTGCAAGTTGTCAAAAGGCATTTAATTAATTATTTTTGTGTGTGGTAGGGTCAATGCTCTTGCTGTATGTTTAGAACATTTTCCACATGCAGTGTAGTGCACAAGGAATGGGTTTAAGTGAATTCATTTAAAATTTGAAGTGCCCAAAAACATATAGCTGAGTAAGCTGCCTTGGAATCAAGTTTTGCATCGTTTTGCTATGAGGAGAAATCTGAATTAATCTATGTGTTAATTATAAAAGTCAACAGAAAAGTCAACCTTTTAATATTTATTTTGAGAATTTATAACATTGTTTCCCCAGGAAGCAATTGATGTCAGTCTGTTTCAGAAGAATACGAACAACAAAGTCTAAAGAAATATTCTACCTTTCATCAACATGTTTTATGGTTGTTTCCGTTTAATGAGGCAAGTTGTCTTTCTATTCATTCCACAATCGCTTATCTTGGATTTATTATGTGCCACACAGTGATGAGGCACTAGGGGATATGTGACGCACAAAACAAAATAGAGTCCCTGCCTCGAAGATGTTTTCATAGTAGTGTGGGAGATGGACATTTAATCAATCACACAAACTGAAATGTGAAACTGTTAAATGATCCAAAAAGGCAAGATATAGAGCATTCTGAAAGCATATAATAATATATTCACTTAATCAGGGACACCAGAAAAATTATTTTTGAGGGTGTGACACAAACCAATTAGGAGTTACTTAAGCAAAAATGTGTGCATATGTGCATAACCTACCGTGTGTTCACACACATATGGGTGTACACTCAGCATTCAGGAAGAAAAGACTGTAGATGTAAAGGTCTTTTTTTAAGAGAGAGTTCAAGTAATAGGCTACTGAAGTGCGGCAGTAAGGCTGGCCAGAATGACAGAATGTAGAGAAATGTGGCTCGTGAGGACACTAGAAGGGCTTATGAAGATATTTTGACTCTTTCCTTGAGGTTTCCAAACTAAAATCTCCATGTTTATTCTCAATTGCATCTATTCAATTTCTCAAGAAAAAGAATCTGTTTAACGCTATATGGTTCAAATATCATCCTAAGTTTTATGTAATAGTTTATAGGCATAAATGATAGAAGAAACTTGGAGAGGGGAGAGGAAGGAATTAAAAAATGAACACTCAGCAGTTGAGAGAATGGCTGACAGCAACAATTCTAAAACTATACAGTAATTAATTATTCATTAGTAATGAGTAATTAAAATGCATCAAGCACTTACTCTATAACACTACACGCCTTATTTCTAATAAACTCCTTATGTGGCCAGATAGATAGCACTATCAGTATCAGTTTTTAAAAGCAAACTGGGGCACAGAGGAGGTAGGTTGTTCACCTAAATTCATGGAGTTAATTAATACATGCATACCTTGAAAATTTGTGGGTTCAGTTCCAGACCACTGCAATAAATATTGCAATAAAGCAAGTCACATAATTTTTTTTTGTTTTCCAGTGCATATAAAAGTTATATTTACACAATACTGTAGTTTATTAAGTATGCAATACCATTATGTATAAAAATATATATATCTTAATTTTAAAAAATATTGCTAAGAAGTGTTAACCATTATTTGAACTTTCAGAGAGTCATAAACTTTGAGGGTCTTTCTTCAATGTTGATGGAAATGCAATAGCACAATAGAACAATTTATGTCTGTATAAGAGCCATGATTTCTACTCTGCTCTTTTAGAGTTCAAAGTTTATGCAGCCTCCCATTGTAGATGAAAGTGTGTCATTACTATGAGAGAGAATAAAAGCAAGTTGCCTTTGAAAGAAATATCAAGTGTCTTCAATATGTACTTTTAATGCCTAAAATTAAATTCAAATGTATATCAAGAGGTGTCAGGGATAAAAAATTAAAAAATAGCCTTCTACTTTGTTAAATTCCAAATAAGGAGGGCAGACTGCTTTCTAATTTCCAGAAGTCCTTATTCAACATCTTGAGGATTATGTTAATAATATGACATGAATATAATATAATTTCCCAAAATATAATCTGATCCCGCAAAGGTATTTATAATGGTAATTGGATTACTTTGGTATTATTGCTTTAGATTCATTTAGAACCAGTGTTTGGAACTATATTAGTAGTACTGGTGTGGGAAGCTTACCATTCACTGCAATAGAATAGCATCATTATATATCACATATAATTCATATTCCAAATTGAAAAGGGTTTTCCATTATTATTACACTGAATTTTCTGAACCAGTTCTTATTATGAAATTATTTTAACAAAAGTATTTTGATAACAACTAAAATATTTATATGTCTTCCCATTGTGATTTCCAGTAACAAAGTTCCCAAAATTGTGGAGTTATAGCTGCAGGTGTTAAACACAATGATACCATTTATATCTTTTATAAATGTGAAGCAAAACATTATCTACCAAAAGAAAACTTTTATAAGTAATTTAGAAACCTTAAGTATTTGTATAAACTCTCCCAGGATAGTGAAATATAAATTAGAAATGGTAAAATGAAAATTTTTAATAATATCCAAACTTCTTGTTATTAATAGAATTTATCTCTTAGTATACTTATAGATTTACAAAAAAAATCAAGCATACAGTACATAAAATCTCTGTTTTACACTCATATCTGCACAATATCCCCTTTTATTAACATCTTAATTAGTATTATACATTTATTATAATGCATGAATTGATATTGATACCATATTATTAACTAATGTCTATAGTTAATTCAGATTTCCTTATTTTTTATCTAATGTCTTTTTTTCTGTTCCAGAATTTCATTCAAGCTACTGTGATACATTTAATTATCATGTCTCCTTAGGCTCCTCTTGGCTTTAACATTTTTGCAGACTTTTCTTATTTTTGATGACCTTGATGGTTTTGAAGAGTATTGGTCAGGTATAATGTATAAGATGCCTCTCTATTAGAAGTTGTTCATTTTTCATGATTAGACTAGAGTTTTAGATTTTTTAGAGGACGATCACAGAGATAAAATGCCATTTTCATCACATCATATTGAGGTTACATGCTATCAACATGATTTATAACTTTTGAGGTTGACCTTGATCACCTGGCCGAAATGGAGTTTGTCGGCTTTCCTTACTACAGAGTTATTCATTCCTTTTCCACACTCTATTCTTTGGAAGGAAATCACTATGTACAGATTACACTTAAGGAGTTAGAGTTATACTCCCTACTATAGGTATGTGTATATACAAAATTTATTTATTTATTCAGTCATTTTTATTAGTATGAACTCAGGGATATTTATTTTATGATTTTGGTTATAATAAAATACTCTTTATTTGTTTTGTTACTCAAATTGCTTTATCCTTGGCCATTGGGAGCGCTCAGTTGTCTCCAATGTTCCTTTAACATATCCCATTAACATTTTTTTATTGTTATTTATTTGGTTGTTTTTTTATTTTTTTCCTGAACACTTCCATACTTTCTGTGACTATTAGGTGTTTCATGCTAATACGGTATATTTCCTGTCCCAGTCCTAGAATTAGCCATTTCTCTAAGGATTCTTGATTTTTTTTAATGAAGAAGGATATTAGAAACCAGGATCTGAGTGATAGGTATGAGCATTGATATTGGGGTGCCATTTCTTTTAAGTCATCTCAGATGACAAAGAAAGAAATATATGTGTGTATACTTATCCATGTATATACAAATATCTACAGATATTTTTATATGTAATCATCTTTATAGTAAATGAAATACAAGTTCTTATTGATGCCTTCAACTCTAATCCACTGTCATGTTAATCACTCTATTCTCCTTCCCTTGATTATAAATTTCCACTGTAATAGTAAAATGCCTAGATTCAAGTTGGGAGCCAGGTAGGATGAATCTGTGATCAGTTTACATAATTTTTCAGTTCAAGTACACATATGTAGGAAACAACTAATTTACCACTTTTACTGCTAAAGATCAGTAAAATTTGAAAACAGTGGCAAAAATTTTTTATGGATGATTTTGTGGTTTTAGTCCGAAGAGAATCCACAGTGTAGAAGAGACTTAACTCAGAAAGAGTGTAAGGTAGTGTCAGCTTGCATTGGTGGTAAGGTTGGGCAAAAAGGAAATGATACCCAGAAAGCTGGCCCTTAATTAAAGAGTTTCATCAAACACATAGAAAATGTAATGGAGAAATTGTTACCTTGAAGTGTAACCTGATAAGTCCATGGATCTAGTTCTAACCACTTTCTTTACCAGACTTTGGGATTACTAAAATCATAGCATAACTTTTTACACTAACTTGCCATTTGATTAAAATCTGAGAAGAGAGTTAAAGAAATAATCTAGATTTATCTTTTTTGCTTGTTTGCAAAAAGAGATCATAGGGAAACTTTCCTCATTTACAGCTGAATGAATTATAAACTTCTAAGCCAAAATTTAAAACTAAGCAATGACAATGATAATAACTATCATCACAACAAAAATATGAGACATAAAATTAGGGTGAGTTCAGTTATCAAGATTCAATAAGGGTGTGATTTTGCAAAATATGTAAGAAAGAAATCAAAATTCTATAAAGGAAAACTAAAATAATAGATATTAAATCAATACGAAATTTTATTTTGACCAAGAAGAAATAACAAGAAATGAAATTATCATCACAATAAAAGCAACTAAAAGGCTGGAAAAAAACAGATGAAGCAATGGCTTTTACATTGTCACACATTAGGCAATACAGGACAGTAAAACTTGAGAAATATGAAAAACAATGATGTGAGCTCTATGACTGACAGAACTTACTGCCTTGAGAGAGTTTCAGGACCCATATGGTTTCACTGGTAAATTCTATCAAACTTTTAACGAAGAAATAATACTGATTTTCATAAATTCTTCCAGAAATTTGAAGAGGGGAGACTACTTTCTAATTTATTCTATGAGGTCAGTGTTTCTCTAATACCAAAAACAAATACAATGCAACTTAAAAAAATAAATAAAAGCAACTACAGAACACCGTCCCTCATGAATATAGATGCAAAAATTCTAAACGAAATTTTAGCAAATATAATTCAACAGTATATAAAAAGAATAAAATATCATGACTTTGGGGCTTATCTCATTAATATAAGATTGTTTTCACATATGAAAATTAATTTACTATATCAATATCCCAAGAAAGGAAAACTGTATTATCATCTTAATAGATGCAGAAAAAGTATTTGGCAAAATCTGCCATCCTTTCCTAAAAGAAAAAACTCTCATGAAACTGAGAATAGAATGGAACAGCCCCATCTTGATAAAAGGTATCAACAAAAAATCTACAGCTAGCATCACAATTAATGGTAAAACTCTGCATTTTTTCCCCATATAAGATCAGCAACAAGACAGGACACCTGCTTTCACCACTTCTACTTAACAATGTACTGGCAAGTCTATCCAGTTTAATAAGAAAGAAAAAGAAATTAAAAGCATTCAAATTGAAAAGAAGAAAGTAAAACTGTTTATTTTGCAGATGACCATATCATCTGTGTGAAAATTCAGGGGGAATCTAAAATAAAGCTACCAGAATCAATAGGTGAGTTTCGTAAGTTCATAGGATACAAGTTAAATATGTAAAATCAATTATATTCAATCAATTATAAAAATGGATGACAATCAAAACTCAAAATTAAAATTTATTATTTAAATAGCATCAATAAATAGAAATGCTCAGGGATATATCTGATAGAAGACCTGAAAGATCTATATACTAAAATTAGGAAAAAAATGATAATAGAAATTAAAAAGCACATAAACTAATATTCATTTTCACGTGTAGAAAGATTCAATGTTGTTATAATGTCACTTTTCTCAAAATTGGTTTGTAGATTCAATACATTTTCAATTACAATCCCAGCAAGATTTTAGTAAAAATTGAGAAACTGACTTTAAATTTATATGCAAATGCAAAGGACCAGGAATAGGCAAGACAACTTTGAAAAATAACAAAGTTGGTGATTTAACACTACCTGATTTTAACTTATAAAGCTATAGCTTTTAAGACGGTGTGGTATTAACATAGAGAAATAGAACAATTGAAAAAATAGAGAATTTAGAAGCACATATATAAATATAAGCAACTAATTTTTTGCAAAAGTACTGGGGCAATTCAGTGGTGAAGTGATAGTTTTCTTTAATAAATAATTTAAAAAATGGATATCTATGTTCAAAAGAAAAGATGCTGATTTTAAAAAGGCTAACGCAAAATGGAACTTATATCTAAAAGTGAAAACTAAAACTATAAATCTACCAGAAGAAAACATAAGAGAAAATTTTGTTTAACCTTGGGTTTGGCATAGATTTTTTTTAGGTAAGACAGTACAAAAGAAAAAAAAAATGATATAGCGAACTTCATCAAAATTAAAAATTTCTGCTTTTCAAAAGATATTGTTAAAAGAAAAAAGGGACTAGCCAGACTTGGTAAAAAAATAATTGCAAAATATACTGACTTGGACCCATATATAAAGAACTATCAATTTTTTAAAAAAATACAAAAATCCTAACAAAAATGGACAAAAACTGTGATCAGACACTTTACCAAAAAAGACATATGAATGCCAAATAAGCATATGAAAAGATACTTTATAGTCATTATTCATCTTTTTTATTACTAGAAGAAATAACATGGTTGGATTATCTAGAACATCATTAATCACGACCGATTTAGTGGAAAGAGAAGCTTAGAACCAGAGGTGACTGGGAATTTCCAGAAATCATGGGACGGACTTTGGATTGTCAGAGGGTAAAGAAAAGGGGATTTGAATCAACCTTATCCAATCTTTTCTATATCTTAAAGTCAGGGGAATTCATCTTTGAACAAAATTCCATGTGTATAGGCATAAGAATGATTAGCTCTAATTAGATCTATAGTATATGACTATTATTGATTTGTATTATCTTATTTATACCCTCATATTACATATGGATCACAATAAAACCATATTTATATGATTTTATAGTTTAAAATGATTTTTAAATATGGCTAAATATAGAAATACACTCCAAACAACAACTAAAAACATATGAATTATTATTGACATTTTGGAGACTAAAGTTGGTGATCCTATAATTTTAAAATATGTATGAACACATATAAAAACCAAAGCCCATTTCATTTTCTATCTTGTCAGGAGACATAAAGTAGCACTATCCAAACAATTCCACTAATTACCTTGCATTCGATTAACAATAAGAGCTTTTGAGATTGATAGAACGCCAAAGCAAAGGTGAAGGGCATGATCAATCTCAGTAGACATTTACCAAAAGTATAATGCAAAGCAATTAAGATTACTGTTTAAATCAGTATAGTTCATCTCCTTGAAATGAAAGAACATATGGAGAATATAAAGGCCACACCAATTTGTATGAGTTCTTAAAACAAGTCAGAAGTAGTACACATGGAAAGAATGAATGGTAAATGGGTAATCAGCTAGCTAGTAGGCACTACTTGATGATGAAAGATTGAGAAGGAAAAAAAATTAGGACTATTTAAAAAAAATCAAATTCTGCATAAATTTTCAAAATGCATTTTCATAACACAAAGAACAAGTTAATTAAATATCAATACGAGTTGTACTTTGATTTGATTACTTTTATATATGTAAAAGATTTCACCAAGACAAATAAAGGGTGCATCTTGGTTATCAGTCAGTAATAAAAGATAGTTAACTCAAACCTGCAGACTCCTTGTATGTAGAGGATTAGCCAAGACTTGCTTGACAGATAACATTATAGCTCTGCCTACTAATGGGAATATGACTTGTGCAGTTGCACAGTACCCTGAATTTAGCAAAGCTCACATCTGGTATAATGCTCTGCTGTAATTTTCTTAAAATTCTTTAAATTTTTTGTACAAGAAATCCCATATTTTTATTTTGTACTAGACCCTGAAAAATATGTAGCTGAGCCTGAGAGCCATAGTAAGTAATTAAAGCTGAAGAGGTGAAGAGGAAAGGAATTCTAGGCAGCAAAGAAAATATGCAAAGATAATAAAGTGCTATATCATATGGCCTCAAAAGAAAAATAATAACTCTGTATTCCTGGAGATTAAAAGGGAAAATTGTACTTGGCAAGGCCAGTGTAATGGAGGAAATATCCAAATCACTGAGTGTCTTTTAGGTAAAGTTGTGGATTTTGTTTCAGTTCAAATCTAGGAAGCAGATGCCAAGACAGCATTAGAAGTATAAGAGATTTATTGGAGGAAATGCCTGTGAAAAGTTACAGTAATCAGGAAAACCTTCAGACCATGGTGCAGGACTAACAATTGGGGGAAGAGGATTGTGTAGGAAGTTAAAGACTGCAGTGCAGCTCCAATAAAGTCTTATCTAGGCTGAAGGAAGCCCAAAGCATGAATTGCCTATTCGATGAGTTCTATAATAAGTAAGAATGGTCCAGTACTCGTGCCCTCACTATTCTGTCATTAGCCAGTAGCAATTTAGGGAGCAAGTAACCTTGGATGAAAAACCTGAGGAAAACCCTGCAGATGAATGCTGTCAACTAATACTGTTCCTCATAGCAGGTTCTCATCTTGAAAAGAAATCAGAGTGAAATGTCATAGGTTTGTATCTCGCCTTCCAGAATTTGATGATTCCTAGCCCACAAGCGAGGCCTCCAATATGGGGGGTTATTAAATAACCAAGAATGTCATTCCAATTATAAACTCACGTACTGGCAAAACAACCAATTTGTAAATCTGCTGACACTGAATCCAGTCTAAGCTAAATTTTAGTTAGAAATTCATTTATTACCTGGCTACAATATGTTCCCAGTCTAGCAAAAGGTTGCAATGATGTTTTGTGTCTTTATCTATCAGTGTAAACTAAGACCATGGGTCTAATTATCCTCTAAATGTTGAGATATTCCTCTTCAGAATTCAATCAATTAAGTAAATTTTCATAGGTTCTACTGGAGAAATGCTGAGGGCATCTTTGCAGTGTATCCTTGCTGTGATTTTACAGTGTTCTCCTCCTTGTAAACAAAGTCATCTCTTTTGTCAGTAGGATATTGACTTTAAAATTGAGTAGGTATGGAAACTGAGCAGGGGATTGTGACTTCACAATGGGATAATTGTCCTCAACCTATTGCTTCTACCTTCTTGACTTTATCTGATTGTAGATGCTAAACAGAATCCTGGGTGACTGCTTTTTTATGTCCTAAGGAATGCCATGTTCTTTTGACCTTCTCCACAATTACCTGTGGTTCTAGATCTCTTGGCTACTCCCTTGATTGTGCAAGTCATTGGGAAAATTGTGGACTCTTATCTTCTGGTGGTTAAGTACTGCCACTTGGCATCTATTGCTTTGGGGCCCTATCGTTCCTATTGTGCCATTTAATAAGCCAAAATCTAGTTTAGAGATTGCTTTTTCTACTGACATCCTTGGTTTGCATATGATAGCAACCACTCAACTTACTGGTACCGGTAACCCTCTCATTAGTAAAATTTTGGTGGCCTTGGTGAAAGGTGTGTCCTCTGAGTCTTCTGGTTCTGGTAGCCTCATGTAATATAATTATTTCAACTTGCCCATATTCCTAAACCTTTTCATCCTTTACTCTACCATCAGACATTGCAACTCAATCATTTTACCTTTGCTCAGTAAAAGTCTCCACTTTTCTATTCTTCTAAGACCTACCCTAGCTATTTATTTTACTCTACCATCCAGGGTACTCAACAGGATGTTAAAACCCACATCCCAAATAAGATCATATTTGAGAGAGCTGCTTTTCTAAAAAAGAGACAGCAGAAAAAGTAGTAGAGTCTACTACTGAGGGTAGATCTAGAAGGTGAGGTATAAGCATAAAGACAGCCAGTGTAGCAGTATCTTAGAGAATTTAGCATGAGAGAGTATGTCTATAAAACTCACAAATATGTGCCTATGAAATAATTTAGATGCTTTTCGTAATAGAAGACATAACGGCCAGCAACAGTCAGCCAAAAGAGAGTTAAAAACAGCAATTAAAATATAAAAATATCTAATCCTGCCATTCCTCCCTTCTCCAAATTTGGAGTCTAGAGATTTAGGAAAGTGAAGGAAATGGAGCAAGAAGAAAGAATAAGCCGCAACTTCCTTTTCTACTCTTTAGCTTTTAATTGGTTTTGATAAACAGGAACAGGAGAAGGCGTGAATTAGATGTGAGATAATATGTAGTTCCAGAAACTTTAATATCTAAAAAGGAAACTATTCTTATGCTTAAAAATTACCACAGAGCTATGAGATCTTTCCAGCAGGGGAGGGAGTCTAGCCAAGGGAATGAGAGTAAAACTTAATAGAGCTTGGTAGAAAAAGTATTAATGAAAGAAACATAAAGCTGTTTTCTGTTTTGACTCTTTCGGCCCTTTCAATAACCACATTTATACTATTTAATCTATACAACTGATCAAATATATCTATTTAATTATTTAAGTTTACATATAAGTTTTATAAGGAAACTTAAAAAGAATTTTCAATACTGAAAAGCTAAGTGGCCATATTTTCCTTCCCCCAATCTTAAAATATAAGTATCATTTTGACAGCTAAACTTAGATGGTTGGGTTAAGAAACAGCAGGAGAGTATTGCAAATCAAGAGTTCAGTATGAATAAAGAAAAGTAGATATATATAATCTGCCTCTATTTTATCTAGAGCAGGTGCCAACATACTTTTCCTGTAAAGTAGGGGTCCCCAATTCCCCCTGGCTTCAAATTGGTATAAGTCCATGTCCTTTTGGGAACCTGGCCTCACAGCAGGAGACGAGTGGCAGGCAAGTGAGAGAAACTTTATTTGAATTCATCGCTGGTCCCCAGAGCTATCATCACCATCTCAGCTCCACCTCAGATCATCAGGCATTACATTCTCATAGGAGTACCAGTCCCTGGTACCAAAAAGGTTGGGGACCACTGCTGCAAAGGACCAGAAAGTAAGTATTTTAGACTTTTCAAGTCAAATGGTCTTTATTGCAGCTACTCAACTCTATCAATGTAGTGCAAAAGCAGCCATAGCCAATACATACAAAAATAGGCGTGGCTATATTCCATTAAACTCTATTTACAAAAAGAATTGGTGGGCTAGATTTGGCCTAGAAATCATAAAATGCTGACCCCTTTTCTAGAGTACAGAAATAAGAAGAACTGAATCAGGTATTGAGAAGTCAGGTAATGAGAGACCTCCCTTTGTAACTAAGGTTAGAACTTCACTTTGGTGACAATGTGGATTAGTTGATGGGCTTTAAGGAGACTGAGAGGTGAAAACTCTGGGGAAGAGTCCTCTCTATTCAGATGTTTGTAACCTAAGCCCACTTAATTTATTTCCAAACTTCCTTCTATTTCCCATATTAAACAATGGCTTCACATTTTATTAATAAAGATTGCTCAAAATGACCTCATCTTCATTCTTCTATACTTCATAGTTTATCTTACCTCCACACCTTAGACGCATCACCAAACTCAGGGAAATATTTGATATGATGAAATATGGAGAACTATACATAGCTTTAGTAATCTGAAAAATGCGGATACATAATATAAAAATACACCAGTCCAGAAGGTCCTGAAAGTTTGCCCAAGGAAAACTAGAGAAAAGGAAGGAATGATTGACCTACACAACCTCATATGTTCAGTGACCTTCCATGAGGTAAAATGGAAAGAGGAGGGTGATTAGGAAGAAAAATGTGAAAGTTTCTGTAAGAAAAGAGCCCTTTGGATAGTCATTCTCAGAGAAGGTCTGCTGGGGGTAGCTCTTTAACAAACCTACAAATAGGCTAAGTAAGAATGTGAAACTCTCCCTCCTACCACCCATACACACAGGGCAAGAGAAAAACAATAATGTAGAAATCTTATCAGTCTGATTGCAAAAGCTCAGTAGTGATAGTGGTAAATGTGAATACTGAAAAAGTGTCGGAAGTGGAAAAAAGATTTCAAGGAAGAGACGAGGCATTAAATCAGTTTAGTAGAAACTGCAATCTATAATTTCCTGAACTAGGCAAATTCGATGCTAAACCCAGGGCCAATGGGGAGCTGGATCTGTTATTTTATGGCATCTAATCAGTAAATAGGGTTCATTGCTTTTATTTTTTATAAAGCAGTAAATTCTAATCTGTCTTCTTCATCTGCTTGACCACTATTTTAACTCAGAGAGCATTCAAGATCTTGCTCTTACACTATTTTCACAATTTCCTTGCCTCTAGTGTTTACTACTTCAATTCATTCATTACAGCATTTCCAGTTATTTATCTAAAATAAAAGTCTGATTACTCTATTCCTTTGCTTAATAAATTCCTTGGACCCTCCCTATCAGTTGTAGTATGAGTCCAAAAGCTCATGTGTCACATGCTATATACTACTCCATGTACAGAACAGTATCAATGGCTTTTCATACTCCATTCCCTTTAGCTGGATTATCCACCTTTACAATCTTTACCCAATGGACATGTATTTATCATTCAAAAGTCTAAGTTTAAACATCATAAACTTTATGAAGCTTGCCTGATATCACCTCCTAATTTGCCTTTTTCTTGTGTCTATCCTAACCTTGACATATTTTAATTATTTTGTCAAAAAATTGTCTCTCCTAGTTGGATGATATCTTACTTATCTTTGTATAACTCCCACATCCTCAAGCCCTTGCCCAAAGCAATTGTTTAAATGGATGCTGGTGAAGAATAAATAAACAAATTAATTTATTTAATTCATTAAAATGAAAATAGATCTACCAAGATTAGTAATAGCTACTACAATATTAAACTATGAAGAACTAAAAGTCTATGGCAAAGTAACAATAAATCATGGAATTCTATGAAAGGCGTTAAGTAAATTTTATTATATTTATCAGACTCAATAAGATCATAGTCTAGTATTAATAGATAAGGATATAACATGTTTTTAAATAATAAATTCTCTAGAGAGATATTATGCAGGACAATACACAAAAACTAATTCTTGTCATATTGTAGACTCTAGCATCTCTTTGTTATTTTCAATTACCTAAAAGTTAATGCATTCTTTGCATTCTTAAATGCAGTTAAGTTTTACATTGCTTAAGAAGTCCTAGATGTTTCTAACAATGAATATATTAACTTTTCATCAAAACTTTTGTTTAAGTTAAATAAGATAAAATTTTAAAAATAAAGTTAGATAAATAAAGATTTAATGACATGTTGACAATACAAAATTCCTGGAAAGCAAAGTTTAGCAATTTTTTTTTTTAATTGCTGCATAGAAATTTATACACTGCCTAGAACATAATGGCCTCATTGGGCATCTCAAAAAAAAAAAAAAGTTATTTTAGCTGTAAAACACCACAAAATTTATCAAGGAATAAAGCTAAACTTTATTTTGAAAAACTTGATTTGGAAGAAATCAAAATGTAAAATAATAGCACTGGCATGATTTGACAGGTGTAATATAAAATATTTAGGAAAACAATTTAAGTATTTGTGAGAGTTACCATTCATTAGCTACAACTAATTAGTTTGGTAATTATAAATTATTTCCAACCTTATATTAAAAAATAGTCCTCTGAATGAGAATCACATTCATTCACAGTCCTCTGTACTAGATCATATTATCTTACCTCTCTTGTAGCATAATAGAAAGAGTGTTGACTTTAGCATCAGATGAATCTGGATGTGAATACTGCCTGAATCACATAGAAGCAGTGTTCCTTGAAGAAGACATGTTGCTTATACTTTCTGAGGTTCAAAGATTTTCCAATATGTCCTATGGAATGACAAAACAATGCTAAGTGCTGATTATTTATAGAACCATCATTTGTATATATATATATATATATATATATATATATATATATATATATATATATATACAATTAGAAATCTTAATAACCCATTCTGTATAACTTGTTTAGAAAGAAATGGGATATGTGAGACTGTGTTTGTTTGTGTGAATGTGGGTATATATGAGCATGCACACATGTGTGTATGTGTACTAAAATTCAGAGTGAGAAAATGTCCTCAGCATCCAAAATAATAACTTTTCTCCAGATAGGAAAAATATTTTAGTGTTACTTAGATTTACTGTTATCTGAATGATGTTCTCCTAACAGATGATGGATTTGTTTATTTGTTTTTATTTGATTGCTTTAAATTAAACCATGGGTCTTATCCTCAAGGAGTAGAATATTACTCTGATAAATTTTGCCTCTCTCTTCCACAGAGAGAGCCCTTCTTATGGCCCTTTTGAGGTAATGGGAGACAATACATAGAAGAAAGGCCTAGGTGACCTCTCTCTGTATTTGCCCAACTGAGATACAATGCAAGGCAATTAAAATCATTAGTTGTGCAGTACCTTAACTTACTTTCTCTAAGAGCTTCAGAACTGAATTGGCTTCTATATCATTATTCAAATAGTGACATATTTTCTGTTAGAGTTATTTCTGGGATTAAAGGGGAAAAATATTGGCTGAAGGATATTCAGTGCCCTTATCAATAGTTGGCCTTTCCTTTATGGATGCCTGAGAAATACTGAAGTCACAAATTGTGCCGTTAATTTTGGACATTATACAACTACCAAAAAAATTTTTCTTAAGGATAAATTAATTATCCTGTAATAGAGATACATAGAAGGTTAATTGTTTAATAAACATGGTTGACATGAGCTAGCATTGCTGAATTCCTTTTAAAATATATGCAACTTTAATGAAAAAAGAAAAAAACCATCAAGGAAGAACTGCTGTACCCTCTTTTTAAAAAAACATGTTTTAAATGCTACCATCCCTTGAAGGTCTTTCTCTCAAGCCAAGTTAGTCCCTATTTTCTGTGTTCCCATGTCGTTTTGTATATTTTCCTCCATTATAGCCACAATCTTTTCCCTATATGCCTCCAACTTCCATTCTTCAAAGGAAGGGATTCAATATAATTTATTTAAGTATATTTATCACGCCATAAAGAACCAGATATTTAATTCTCAAAAAAGTTTAAGGAATGAATGAAGCACTATTTAAGCCAACAAAGCATGTGTAGTCAAAGAATGAGAGGGTATTTCTAGCTAAAAGTGACAGAAACCTATCTCAAATTAACGTAAGCATAAAGAATTATATTGGTTTATACACCCGGGATGTTCGAGGACAAAACAGAATGGATTTTAAGCGCAGCAAGTAGAAGAGGAATTATTTTCTTGTGGCTCTGAATAAAAAATCCTGGTCAGAACTCTGATAATCAGTTTAGGCTTCTTCTGGTTAACCTCTCTGGGGATCATTTACATATTTCTAGAGCCAGCTAAGGTTGGGGTAGCTAAATCTCATTTAAAATGAATGAAATGTGTTTCTCATAGGGGGAAAAAAAAAAAGGCCTCTAAAACAAAAGAAGAAGTGAATGATAAGCAAGCCAAAACATCAGATGTACACTTAAATCAAAGTCACTTAAATGACTAATTATTGGAAATACTTGTGTAAGCAAACAAATACCCAAAAAAAGTCACCTAAACCAGATCTTCTTTGATTTCAAAATCTGAATATCTATAAGCTGTCAAAGTGACTTATTTACATACTCATGCTTTCATTTATTCATTTATTTAACAACAATTTATTGAGACTATATCATGTACTACACACTGTGCCTAGGTGCTAGCCTATTTGGTGAGGCAGACACATAAGCAGATAATTATAAAGAGATCAAAAGTTTCTTTGACTTTTATGGAATATCTTATTAAACAATTAGTTTAAATTAGCTGCATGATGGAGCAGTGACTAATTTATTTAAACAATACATGATTATGTTATGTCAATACTATTTTTTTCATGATTATACTTTAATATCTATTCACATTAAAACCCAGAGTAAACTGAGCACAAACCAATACATTCGCTTGATTTCCTCTGTGAACAGAAAATGTTATATATTTCTTTAGAAAATGTATCTTATTAACATTTTGAGCATATCTTTCTGACATTCTTGTTATTTATTTACCTCATTATAATTATAGAAGACAATTTTTAATTATTTGGCATTTTATTTAGGTTAAAAATGGGCACTCAAGGTAGATTTCTTGTCATCAGTTATTCTGTTCTTCACTTTATTTTCTAAATTGGAAGTCGGTATTGGATAATTGTATAGCAGTTCATTGTTAGTATTCAATTGAAATAACGTTTTGAATGATTTAAAAAAATAAAACTGAATAATTTATATACATTTAAAAAAGAAAAAAAATATCTACACTGTAACAGGCAATACGAAAAAGTAACAAAAATTAAAAGAAAATTATTTTACATAAAATCGTACAAAGGATTATTTTTAAATAATTGAAGAGTATGTCTATATATTATAAAATAATTAATTTTTAAATTTTTCTTCCCACTCTTATTATTATCTAGTTGAAGTTAATTGCTCTCAGAAGACATGCCTATGCAGCTGATGATTGGCCCTTTGTGTATTTTCATTCCTTTATAATTATCTACAGACCAGCTCTGATATATGGTTCTAATTTGTTTCTAATGATTGAAGGACCACAGGCCTTTGCATGCCTGAAATATATGTAGTTTTTCTCTTACTCAAGATTATGTTACTTCTCTATGTTATCAATACTGCTCTTATGGAATCTTGTTTGTATAAAGCATTTTTTCCTATTTAAGAAAAAATTGTAAAAAAACATAAACAAATTAAACTTGGAATAGAGAGAGAATGCTAAAATTGTATGTGTAAGAATGAATTTGTTTTTTAAACATTGGCACTCCACAATATTCAAACAGCAATAACCAAAGTAGGTCTACAGTGTCAATAATTGGAGATACTCATGATTTAAAATTTCAAGTCTGTCCAAAGATCTAAGCATTATCGGAATCACAAAACTCTTTAATTGTTGAAAAAAACTGCTGCTCCCTTAAATCAATATTAAAGCAATAAAAACTGGTCATTGTTTGAAACACTGCTGTTCAATAGAAATTTAATGTGAGCTCCATATATAAATTTTCTAGTAGCCACACCAGGAAAAAGTAAAAGAAATAGATAAAATTAATTTTAATGATTTTTTTATTCAAGATATTAAAAATATTTTACCATTTAACCCATTTTAAAATATTTATATTTACTTTTTTATACTGTCATTAAACTACAATATATATTAACCCTTAAAGCACATCTCAATTTGGAATAATCACATTTCAAGTATTCAATAGTTATACGTGACTAGTGCTACTATATTGCACAGCGCAGTTCTGGAACATTAAGTAATATCAGAAAACCTCAAGATCTCAAATAAAGATATAAGTAAAGATTAAATATTAAGAAATCATTCTCTATGAAATAGATATAGTTCAAATACATTTTACAAGCTGTCAGGCACATGCTGACTGGTTTATGCAAAGTATATGGCAAACTGCAAGAACACGAGTCTGGTGAACACTAGTTGGCTGAATAGAAAAAGTATATTTCTAGACATATACTATATATGCTAATCACGTTGTATTTAAGGATCACCTGCATCAGAATCACTAGGTTATTTCCTAAGTGCCATATTCTTGGCTTACACCTGAGAACTATTTTTTTGTTTTCAGATTTTCTGAGGTTGGAGACTAAGAATCTGTGTATATAATTGTTTTTAATGTATTTTTATGTATATTAATATTTGAAAAATATGGCTATATATTATGTGTTACATAGAATTTAGTAATACTCAAATAATCAACAAGCAAGATTTCTCTGCCAAACAAATCGTAAATCATGAGACACAATTGTTGTCACGTCTTAACCATCCTATGTTATTCTCGGGGAGGGAAGACCCAGATTCATTCATTTGGCAGACTTCAATTAGTCATTCATTCTAGAGCAAATCTAAGAAAGGTTAATAAATTATTAATTCACTCTAGAGCAAATCTAAGAAAAGAATAAAAAATTGGACAATTGGCTAAAGAAGTTATGGTTCATATATACAATGGAATATTACTCAACTATTAAAAAAAAAAATGAAATCCTACCATTTGCAATGACATGGATGCACCTAGAGGTGATTATGCTGAATGAAGTGTCAGGCAGAGAAAGATAAATATCATATGATTTCATTTACATGCAGAATCTAAGGAATAAAAAGAACAAACTAATCAAAAACATACTCACAAATATAGAGGACAATCTGGGGACAGCCGAGGCAGGGTTTGGTGGTTGGGATAATGGGATGAAGGGTTAAAGATACTAAGAGACAGGCTGCTGAACTGGTTACCTACAATATGTCAACAAAGACTAATTACAGAAGTAATATTGCAGAGAGAACTTGATCTAAGTTTTAAAATCTTCAATAAACGAGGGAGAATAGCAGTTTGAAAGAGAAGTTAAAAAAGAAAGGTAGATGGCGATACCACATGACCACTTGCTTTTGAAAAGTGAATTTTATCTTTGGATTCCTTAAAATTTTTATTTTATTTTAAAATGGATCTAATAAATTTTGTATTTATTACATAGGACTGACATAACAAAATACCACTAATACAACAAAAATTTATTTTCCCACAGTTCTGGAGGCTAGAAATCCAAAATCAAGGTGTAGGTAGGGTTATCTTCCTTCATAAACCTCTAGAGAGGATCTTTCCTTGCTTCTTACAGCTTCTACTAGTCCCAGGGTTTCCTTCACTTGCAGCAGCCTAACTCCGATTTCTGCCTCCACATAGCCATCTTCTCAGTGTGGCTCTGACCAAATTTCCATATTCTGGTAAGGACAGCAGTTATATTACATTAAGGACCCATCCTACTGACCTCATCTTAACTTGATTACATCTGCAAAGACCCTATTTACAAATAAAGTCACATTCACAGGTATGGGGAATTGGGCTGTGCAACATATTTTTGTGGGGAATACAATTCAACCTACAACAAACACTGAACCCTCATACACATTAATTTTGCTTTAAAAAAAAAAAATCAGCACCCAAGGTTAACTATATGCAGAGTAGGCTAAGCCTTCACATATGCTGATGTAATGGCAAAGAATGTGTCTGCTTCATTTTCCAGATCATTTCATTAGATAAGAGTAATAAAAGTTTCTTTGTTCAATTTTCTTGTTTTATTTACTATTATTTGTAAGAAATCTGTATTTGCTCAAGTCAGAATACTATGAAAACTCATTGTTCTTTATGAGAAAATATAAATTATTTCTCAATATATGAGACAGTGTTTCAGAAAAACCTCCAAGTTTCATTTTTTCCTCCTTTTGTTGTGTAAACATATAAAATTTAATAAAAGAGTATTAAAAATAAAAAAAAATACAATAAAAAGCAGCCAGTGTTTGTCACTCAGGAAGACAATTATCAACACAATAGGTTGGTAATATCTGAGAAAATATTTGGATGTTACAATTTAATCAAAGAGCTATAAATATGTCAGTACAAACTGTTAAATTCCCCATACAATATTTTGTGAAAAATGAATCAAAATGTCTTCATTTTTATTTTACCAAATATGCAATTAAATTCTGCTTATGCAGTAGGCACAAAACCTGCTTAGTTTCTGCAGCATGTGGCATATTATACCATAGCAGCAGCTATAGTTGGTTTTAAATGGAGACTCAAATGTATTAGCATATAATTAGAGTCAGTATGTCATGCTTCCACAAAATCTAAACTCATACTAGTATTAGATAAGTATGGTTCAAACTATGCATCCTATTTATAAATATAATTTGAATTTAGAAGACTAAAATTTGCCTATCTTCTTGTTTTTAGTGATATAATCCAAGATCTGATACTCTTGTCATCCATCCTGCACTGACATTTAGACCACTGGATTCTAATACACGGAATGACAAAGCTATTTCTGCCTTGTTCTTTCAATCTGAGATATGATCATTCTGCTGAACTTTACATTTGTGATTCAAGTTAAAACCTTTCATCTACTCTTATTATATAAAAAAAAAGCTTGATGGCTTAATGGATAAAAGTTCTGACCTTTTCAGGTCTGCATCTTAAGCACTATCCTCTAGGAAAGAGTAATCCACATCTCAAACACAAATACCCAGTTCCATTCAGTCAGCTTGGTGGTTAGAAAAACTCCAAGGAACATATCTTCACTTGTGTACTTTTATTTCTCAGACTGAAAAGGGATGAACCAAAATAATGAAATGAAAAACACTAATGTTAAGCAGAAGAAATTAGCTGTTAGAAAAGAATTATTTTTCCCAAGAATGAAGTCATTACTTTCAGTTATTCAAAATAACTCCTGGACTAATCTTAATAATAAGATAATGTAAAATTTTAAGTAACTTGAAGTAAATATATAAACTAATGTTTTTAGTTGTAATGATATATCATTTCAGTATTACAATTAAGCAGTTAAAACATTTAAACCAAAACTCTCAAGTAAGAATTCTCTTGTCCTCTATTCCCTTTGGCCTTTCCCTGTGACCAATTCTACTATGCTGAAATAACCAAACTAAAATAAAATCTGTGTATCTGAGCAAACTGAAGCTGTTCAAAGATCTCAGTTTTTATACTCCTACAAATTGCATCTGGATGGCACATAGACTCCTGAACTCAGTACATCCAAACCAAATCCACTATTTTTTCTCTGAGCTTTCCTTTCCCTCTATCACATATGCCATTCACTTAGAAACACAAATCAGGGATTTGATATGTGGTTCATTTTCATCTTTCCGCTTATATGGTCATGACAGGGGACAAAACTTTTCTATTTTTCTTTAATTAAAACTTTATTTTATAGAATAGTTTTAGGTTCACAGCAAAATTGAGGGGAAGATTCAGATATTTCTCATACACTCTCTGTATCCATAGCCTCCCCCATTATCAACATCCCCCACTTTATGCTCTATCTATCCTAGCACCATCCCCAACCACCTGGCAATCAATGATTTTTTAACCATCTCCATAGTTCTTCTTTTTTCATAATGTCATTGTTAAAATAATATAGTGTTTAATTTTTTTCGGATTGGCTTTTTCCACCTAGTAATATGCATTTAAGTTTCATTCATGTCTTTTCATGGCCCGATTGCTCATTTCTTTTTAGTGCTCATATTCCATTGTCTAGATATACCACAGTTTATCCCTTCATCTACTGAAAGACATCTTGGTTGCTTCCAAGATTTGGCAATAATAAAGCTGCTTTAAATATCTATGTGCAAGTTTTTGGGTGGACATAAGTTTTCAAGCCTTTTGAGTAAATACCAAGGAATGTAGTTGCTAGATCTTATGGTAAGAGTATTTTTATTTTTGTAAAAATTAAAAACCCATACTATCTTCCAAATAGATGAACCATTTTGCATTCCTGTCATTAATGAATGAATGATTCTATATTCTCTCCAGTATTTACTATTGTCAGTGTTCTAGGGTTGGTCATTCTATATAGGTGTGTAGTGGTATCTCGTTGTTTTAATTTGCCTTTCCCTGATGACATATAATGTGGAGCATCTTTTCATATGCTTATTTGCCATTTGTATATCTACTTTGATGAGGTATCTGTTAAGGACTTTGGCTCACTTTTTTATCGGTTTGTTGGTGTTCTTAATGTTGAGTTTTAAGAATTATTTATGTATTTTGTATAACAGGTGCATCTTTTGCAAATACTTTCTCCCAGTCTGTGGCTTGTCTTCTCATTTTCTTTATATTGTCTTTTGCAGAGCAATTTTTAATTTAATGAAGTCCAGCTTATTAGTTTTTTCTTTCATGGATCAAGTCTTTGGTGTTATATCTAAAAAGTTATTACCATACCCAAAGTTATCTGGGTTTTTCCTATGTTATCTTCTAAAAATTTTATAGTTTTGCAGTTTACATTTAGGTCCCCATTTTGAATTAATTTTTGCGAACTGTGTAAGAGCTGTGTGTAGATTCTTTTGTGTGTGTGTGCATATGGATGTCCAGTTGTTCCACCACTATTTGCTCCATTGTATTGATTTTGCTCCTTGCTGAGAATTTGATTGCCGGTCGCTATGTGTCATTAGTTCATCTTCTGGTTGTGGAAAGGAACATATCTGCATCACTCTCAGGACACTGCCACATTTCACATCATCCTCACTGCTTTGTTCGTTGGACGAATGACTCTCTCAATCATTGTAATACAAAATGGAGGATGGAATTGGAATGAGACCCAATCAGCTTAACCACTTCCAATGCAATTTCTTAACCAATCACCTACATGCTGACTCTATTCTCTGACTTGGTGTCACCACGAAACCACTATAATCTGTGGTGGCAATTCTTCTTCTTCAATCTTTTCTTTCTTATGCTAATCTTCTTTCTTTCATGGAATCTTTCCCCAGAACTTTTGCTCCTATATCACTTCCCTCCCACCCCCCCCACCAAGTTTCCATATTATTTTTCTTCTTTAGTCCTTTTCATTTTTAGTATGTTTTCTAACATTTCTAGTTATTTGGGACACTAAGGAAAAATAGTTCATAATGCTTAATGACCATTTTATTTAACCTTTCCAACACTAGCTCTTCATTAAAAAAAAAAAAAAACTTTACTTGTGGCTAAATTACAGGTGCACAAATTTTTGTTTACAAAAAAAATTAGACTAGAATTTTTGAAACAAAATATTTTCAGGACCTTCATATTTCATTCTTTAATAACCTTACATAGTACTCATTCATGCATTGCAGTGATTTGGAAATACAATTTTCCATCCATAAACTATTGACATTATCTCTATGCACATTTTTTTTCATAAAACATACTACTTCTTGCAATTCTCAGTTTCACGCAAATCTCCATTGCTGTTACTGGTTCTGTTTTTCTCCCTCTCACCACCCATTTAAGGAAAACTGCTCCCTTTCATTGATTTCCTGAACAATACTTACACAAGGCAATTCGGCCTAAAAGGTTATTATTAAAGATTTGGGGGTAATAGAGAGTATTATGCCATATATCAAGCAAACCTAAAAACCTAATATTAAACATTATAACTCCCTGTATTTACAAATTGTCTCTTTCAAATAGAGCATTGCTTATTCGTTGATTTCTGTGAGCCTTTTCCACTTCCTATTCTTACCTTCCCACCTTGCCTGCAACCTACTACTGAGGTCCTTTTCTTAAATTAACTATTTACTTTTTTTCATTTAAAAATGAATACTAAAAGTCATTTGCAGACAAAAGAATTGAGCTTTTATTACTGGAGCTAATATTTAAATAATTTAATGTCTAGTTTTTCATAGTGATAGCTCGACTGCATTTTCCACTTTCTCTTAAGTATAACAGGCCACCTAGATTAATATTCCTGAAAAAAAAAAAAACCTTGATTTTTCTTTACTTTTGCCTCTGACCCTGCTCTTTTGGAAGAGTATTATTGACTGATACAAGACATAGAGATCGGCCTTGGAAAAAAAAGCTGTGAATGAGTAATATTGAGGTAAAGATAAATCCAAGGGGAGAAGCTAAACAGCCAGTCTTTCTAAAAGTAAATATTTTACTCTGAAAGGGAAGACAAAAACAAAATCTCAAGAAATAGCAAGGGACATCACAGAGGGGCAAAACTGCACCAGCAGAGCTGAAAGTTGATTAGGAAAAAGTAGTTTAAAAATAAAAGGCCAAAAAGGTAGTTAAGGTCAAGGTCATAATCATCAGAGAAATGCAAATTAAAATCACAATGAGATATCACCTCACATCTGTCAGAACGGCTATCATCAATAAATCAAATGGCAAGGATGCAGAGAAAAGGGAGCCTTTATACATTGTTGGTGGGTTTGCAAACTGGTTCAGCCGCTATGAAAACCAGTTTGGAGGTTTCTCAAAAAATTAAAAATAGATCTTCCTTTTGACCGAGCAATTACACTGCTTGGTATTTATCCAAAGAAAACCAAAACACTAATTCGTAAAGATCTATGCACCCCAATATTCATGGCAGCACAATTTACAATAGCCAAGATATGGAAGTAACCTAAATGCCCATCAACAGACAATTAGATAAAGAAGTTATGGTTTATATATACAATGGAATATTACTCAGCCATTAAAAAAATGAAATCTTAACATCATGGATGCACCTAGAGATTATTATGCTGAGTGAAATAAGTCAGAGAAAGATAAATACCATATGATTTCATTTATATGTGGAATCTAAGGAACAAAAAGAACAAACTAATCAAAATCAGACTCAAAAATATAGAGTACAAGTTGGTGACAGTCAGAGGGGAGGGGGTTTGCAGAGCCAGGAGAATGGGGTGAAGGGCTAAAGAATCACGAATTAGTAGTTGATAGATGGTCACAGGGTTGGGGAGCATGGCATAGGGAATGCAGTTAGCATTAATATATCGGCAAGGTGGAAAACCAGAAGAGAGAAGGAGCAATTAGGGGGATCATTTTATAAACTATATAAATGTCTAACCAATGTACTGTATATTTGAAACTAATTAAAATAAAATAAAATAAATTTAAAAAATAAAGGTCAAAGATGCATAAAAGCTTGAGGCAAGTCATTTTCAGAGGTTTGTAACTTCCATGCAAAACCCAAAGGAAAAACTTCAACCACATGGATATATTTATGTTTATATATCCATACACAACTATATATAAAGTGCATTGATTCAAGGAGTCAGAAAGGGGTAAAAATGACAGAAACTCTAATCCTCCACATTCCTAGAATGGTTTCTGCTGAGAGATCCTCATTAGTTATCTGTGTACAAATAAATAATGCCCACATTTCTCTTATTTCTCTAGTAACAGAAACTGATTACTAATGACACTAATGCTTAAATGATTTAATAATTTTTGAAACTATGTAAATATTAATGTATAACTGCCATTTTCAAAAAAGCAGAGAGCAAATTCATGTCTTCAAGTTATATACTATATTCTCTTCAAGAGAAGAGTTTATTTTCATTTCCTATGATGCCAGTGGTCACTTTTTCCCTTTGCCATAAAAATCCACTAAATTTTTATCTCATATATTTTCATCTCAACCCTTAAAATTGATAGCTCCACTTAAATTAGAGTGTATTTACCAAGTAATTTGAATCCAAAGCTTTAAATTATTTTTTAATAAAAACTGTATACACTTAAGGTGTCAAATGATGATTTCATATACACAAACCTAGGGAAATAATTCTTATAGTCAAGCTAATTAAGATATATCCTCACACAGTTACCATTTTTTTTTTTTTTGATGAGAGCACCTAAAATCTACACTCTTAGCAAATTGCCAGTATTCAATACCGCATAATTAACTATAGTCACCATACTCTACTTTAGGTCTCTATATTTATTCATCCTACATAACTGCAACTTTGTACCTTTGACCAGTATCTCCCTATAAATTGTTTAGAACATTTAAGAAAAGTTTTACTTTCAGGGGGTAAATTATTTGCTTTGGTTTCCCACTTAGACTTGTATATTAATGCCAGAGAAATTACATATTATGTCAAAATTTAAAGAGGCAAAGCAAACCGGAAATGTGTTTTTATTCTTATCTCAGATGTGAAGAGCAAGAAGGGAATTAGTTGAGATATGTTTCTAGAGAAAATAGTAGAAATGGCTTATTTCAGGGGAAGAGCATTTTCAACTTGCCCCTCTGAATCCTACCCTTGTTCTGGGCATCAAAGGAATCAGAAATTGATATCTAGTCAGATCTCCTAAAAATAAGATATCAGCAACCTAAAAATAATTTTGCAGTACAGTTCTGAGAGAAATCCTACCATTAAATTATGTAAAATTACCTCTAGAGAAGAATTACATGAGTGAGACTTTTCCATTATATTACCATGTCAACATAAGATTCCCTCTTGGAGAGGGAGATTAGGAAGGCCCCATACTATGCATGAGCAGTAGTCTATAGAATACAGGGTTGAGGGTGGGAACTTGCTAGAGTCTCCATTTCCCAATCAGTGGGACAAATTCAGCCTCTGGCTATTGGGCATTCTCTCACACACAGCACAGCATTCTGCTTCTACTCATTAGCTTGGTCCTTATGATGGAAAGCCCTGTTATCTTCACACTTGCATGGCTCTGTCCAGTATCTCCATTTCTACATCTACGGTTCAAATTGATCTACTTTTTATAGATGTTGTTTTGTTTATTGTAATTTGAACATTAATAAAATGTTGAGATTTTTATGAACCATGGAGCAAATTTCGATACTTCAAACTCATTCAAGTATATAAGTAAAAATACTTAGATTTTTAATGGGTTTTAAGATCTTGCAAATTTAGAGAAATCATTAGGAATTGAAGAAATAAAGATTGCTGAACTTTAGCAATTCTTCAATTTTACATTTCTACTCTAAGAATATTGATTCTGAGTAGGATGATTAGAAAAGTAACTATTTCATCATTGTCTAAAATGGTGCATCTGTGTTATTCCTTATTCAGCTCTATTTTCTCTGCTTTTTAGTAAAAATCCAAATCTAAGGAAACCTCTGGTTCCAGTGCAGTTATCCATATCAGTTATAACAGACAAGGAATTAAGGTTTTACGCTGAAGAATGAGCTCTTTACCCATTTGAAATAGCCTCTATTGGCTCTCTCGTATATCTGTAGCCATGGCATTTTCTTTCACTTTCTGTCTTGTGAACTACTGTTTAGTCTCCACTGCTCACAGTGGGTCTTAACATTGATTTTGGGTGAGGAAGAGTTTAGCTCTTGTCAAGTTTCACTGAATCTGGCCTTAGATTTCTGTTTATTTTTGCCTTTTGAATTATTTATAATCATCAAGCTGGAAGTCTAATTTCATTACTTTAAATATATCGCTTTACTATAAGTTTGAAGTAAAAAAAACTTTACTCTGGGGATGAAGAGCTTTCATTTACTTCACTTTACAGTACAGAGATGTATTTTCTATTCTTCTTAGTGTCTATTATACAGAAGTAGAAGAAACTGTAATTTGTGTTTTGTTTCATTTTGTTTTGTTTTGTGTGAGCCCCAGTGCTCATCCAGGACCCCTCTTAAGCAGATTATTCACCTTTCTTAAAAAAAGAGATCTTAGGACTTCACTTGAGAGACAAAACACTACTTTCAATGATTCTTTATACAGGCAGGGGAATGGGAGGTTTCAACTAGCCTCCAAACTCCTAAACTACTCATTCTTTCTTTATTAAAAAAAAAAAAACAGAAACAATTAATTGCCTACCATGAGTTAGGCTTTATTTCAGAGGATAAGGATATGGCAGTGAATATAAAAATAAAATTAAAAGTAGCAATCTATGTCTTCCTGGATCTTATATTTCAGTGAGGGGTCACAGGCACTAAATGAGATAAATATCTAGTATTTTATGGTGATAAATATCAAGAAAATAAATAGGGCAGGGGACAGGAAGAGTTGAGGGAGAGTGTTATAGTTATAGATAAAGCAGTTAAGAAAGACCTTACAGAGAAGATCTTTAAGGAAATACTTGAAGGAAGTGAGGGAAGGAACCATGTAGCTTCCTCTGGGAAGAGCATCCCTGACAGGGAAAAGGCAATCAATGTGCAAGCTCCATGTGGATGTATCCAGGAGCATCCAGGTAACAGTAAGGAGGCTGTGTGGCTGCAGTGGAGTGATGTGGGGAAAAGCAGTAGTAATTAAGGTCAGAGGGCAGTGGAGGGTAAGGTTATTAAGGCTGGTGGGCCACTGAGAAGATGTTGGTTTTCACTCTGAGTCAGATGTAAATCCATTGGAGGATTTTGAGTATAGAGGAGACACGATAATTCAGACAAAATTATATTACTATCATCATCAGTGAAGGGATGATGATTGATTGTAACTTGGATATATTTGGCAGCTATGTCTGAAAGCCTTTACTGAGAGATTGGATGTTTAGTAAATGATGACTTCAAGTTATTAAGGTTCTAATAGCCCTGAAGATTACACAGTGCTCTCTTCCTGATTTGATGACCCTGAATTCAGAGTTCCTTTAGGGCCCCACTGAGAAGAGCTGCTACCACCCAGTAACAGCTTTGTCATGAATGTTTTGGATTGCCATTTCACTTGCCCAGTTTTTCAGTCAATCGTATTTATCCTACTTGCTTTCTTCCTAAAGTTTCTTATAAATATCTGCTCCACTCATAACTCTCTTTCATGTTTTTAGTATAGTTATATATTTCTCTTTTACTCTTTCTTAAACTTATTTTTTTATCATTTCAATAAGAATTAAGGAGAGAGGAGATAATCATATATGCTCAGTAAACCATGTTTCTTATTCTCTTTATCAAAACAAAAATCAAAAATCAACAACAACAACAACGAAAACAGACAATTCGATGTTGAAAGCAAAAGATAAAAAGTCATTGTCTTAGCACCTGTTTCAGGACATAGATTCGTCTACTATTAAGAGAGCCTGGCAATAGCAGTAACTTAAATAAGAAGGAGGTTTATTTTTTCTCTCATGTAAAGAGTCTAGGGATTTATTCCAGGGCTGGTATAGGGTCCGGGCTCCTTATCTATTTTGTCATTTTAAGAAAGTGACATTCACTGAAATGGCCACCTCATTGTCCAAGACGATGCTGGTGTTCCAAACATAGGCCCACATTCTACACAGAAGACAAGAGAGCAAGGAGTACAATTACTAACGGGTCTAAGCTGACTGCCCATATTTTAAGAGCCACCAAAATCAAATTAGCATTCCTTTATTAAAATAGGATTATAGATATTAGTTAGGTAACTGTCTGCTAGCATCAGTCTACAGGCGGTACTCTTTATTCATGAATTAATAGGGGCTTCCTACCACATAGTTTCCAAGAAACATTTTTTAAAAATAATTGTGGAGCTCTGAAAATTACAAAATCATCCTCCATCCATAAAATAAAAATTAAAAAAAATGAAATTATCTATTGAGATCTCATGAATTTTCACATAAAAATATAATTGCTCAGGAATCAGACAAAATTTGGCAACTAAAATGTAGCATGATAATTAGAAATGAGACCTCTGACATCGAATGTCTGAATTTGAATACAAGTTCTAACCTGTACCACAGTTCAGTGGGACTGCAGTCAAGTTATTTAACCTCAATGTGCTTCAGTTTCTTCATGTATTAAATAGATGTAATATTAATGCTATTTACCTCATATGAGAATTACAAAATAAATCATGTAAAGCACTCACAATCAATAAGTGCAACATAATTGTTAGTATTTTTTAAATGCATCTCTTTGCTTCTGATTTTTTTATAATTTGGGGGAAAATCTAAGAGTTCTTTTGAAAAGCATGCTGCCATGGCTGATGTGAAGCTGAACTGAAAACATGTTTACTTTTCTTCAAAGAAATAAAATAAACCATTGAAAACCTAGATATAAACATCACACAAAAATGAAAACTAAAGTGCTCTTATTTCTGAACAGTGAAGAACACTCATGAAGGCATGACAACATTTCCTACACAATTAGAGTTAAGAACACAACATAAAGGTATTGTTTTAAAGTTGGACATTTTCTTCAGTAAAATCATTTAATAACATTTTTGTTCATAAACACATAATAAAGATAGCATTGCTTACCTAGATAAAACATTGCTCATCATCTATATGAAAAAAAAATGAATATACTTGGATAGGTAAAGACTTTTTTTCCCCAGAAAATTTATATACATATATAAAATTAGGTAGCATCTTGTTTGTTATGCATTTTCCACTATTTCTGTTTCTGATATTTATTCCATCTCCATGTTGTTTTCACTCTACTTTCTTTAGTTTTTATTCTCTCACTCTCTCGCTCTCATTCCCATACTCTCTAATTATTCAGATTTTTTAAGCTTATTTCAGTTTCTCGATAGATGCACTATTCACATGCTGAGTTAGATAATTCTTTGTTGCATGGGTTGTCATATGTACTTCAGGTATTTAGCAGCATCCCTGACACCTACTCACTAGATTCCAGAGCATTGCTACTCTCCAAATTGTGGCAATGAAAAATGACTCCAGAAATTGCCAAATATCTCCTGAGAAATTGCCAAATATCTCCCTCAGTTGAAAATCATTGATTTATGTAATTTCTATTTGTCTTCTTATATATATTCTGACTTATTTGGATTTTGTTCCACTGCACTTTGTGTTATTTTCTGAACTTCAGTTCTCATAACTTTCCATACAAGGTAGTGTGGTATACTGAGAAGAACATGGAACTGGCCCTCAGGACATCTATATTTGGGTTTCTATACCTGACTTTGGCATTCTGAGCTTGGACAACACACACATCCAATTTATTCTTGCGTTTCCTCAACCATATAATGGAGAGGTTGGACTAGATGGCATCTAAGGTTTAAAAAAAATTAAAATGTTAAGATAATGTCTAGATGGACAAGAATGATTTCTAAGGAAATAATTCAATATAATAATCATTTTTTTTTCTTTTTATCTTCTCTTTAATTGACTATAGGTGTTTTGTTCCTTTCCTTGTATTTTTAACATTTTATTTATGAATTTGTCACATTTTTTTCTTAAAATAAACATGGTTTACACCTTTATTCTTTTTGTAGATCTTTTTATCCTCTTCAAAATCTTCTAGTCTTTTATAAAAATGCACAGTTTTCCAAATAAACTTACAAACCAGAAAAGTGAATACCACTCAGAGAGTTTGTTATTTTCTACGGTATGGGGAGAAATAATTGTTCATATTGAGCTAAATTTTGAAGTGTAAATTTTGGAAAATTCTTCTGCTACATTACTTTGCCTTTTAAATAAGATAAAATATAGTTACTGTTTTTGAAAACTTTTAAAGTTAAAATTGAAATAAAAGAATTCTAAAAAACTGATCTATAAGGTTAAAAATGATAGCAAAATATTCGAAATTATGTTTGACTATTTGAAATACAGATGTCAGCTATACTTAACATTAACTTTACCCAAAGTGTATATTGTAAACAAAATTATTAACTAATGATAGCAGTACATATGTACAATTAATAAATAGAAACATACTAATTTTGAAAAGTGAGGAGCTATATTATCTTTTTCTTTTGCAAAGAGTGTCTAATAAGCATTTTAAAGATCATCAGTCTATAGTTATTGTTAAAAGGATTGTAAGAAATGAAGCAGAAAATATAAAAGAGTCCAAGCATAGAAGAGTAATCAATGTTGAGACACTAAAGATTTTTTGAAGCAGGAACATGGCATGCTTTAGAAAAAAAGTTTCAAGTCATATTCATTATAAAAATTTGTCCAGGAAAAGAGTGGTTAATGAGAAGTCCATTCATCTTGGTTGTAGTTTATCTACCTAGTTTATGGTACCAAACATTGATGCTTTGTATTATAGTGTTTTGCATGCTTGTCATGATTATATTCAACATGTCCTTGAAGTCTTCCTCTTTGTATTCCCTTCAATACTTTAGAAAAAGGAAGAAGTAAAGTATTTGCCAGATGAACAAATAGCCAAATGATAAAAATGATCTAGAAATTCTAAAGGCAATCAATTTGAAGTTGTGATATGCCACGATTCAGTCTGACAAGATTTGTTTCAACCACTTTTAATACTGGACATTTATTCCTCATCAAAAACAACGAGAAAGGCAAAAATAGTAGCAAGAAGCAACTAGATCAGATGCTGCTGACAGGTCTCCCCAATAAATATGTAAAGATCTGGAAAAGAGAAAGTATAGACAGTAATTACAGACATTTTTTGAAGAATCATGCTATAAAGAGAAACAGGAAAAATGGGTCAGAAGCTGAAAGGGATGAAGAATTCAGAGAGGATTTTCAACTGTATTTAACTTTAATAAAAAACACATATACATAGTTACCATGGCTCAAACATGTGACTAAAAATTGTGATACCACCAAAAGTGTGCTTCCTTAAAAATTTAAGCCATTTTCAATAAATGTACTCTTTATCCTTACAGCAGGAGTGCAGTGATGATTAATATGCTAATCTAAACTGAGGACATTATGGAATAATCATTTTTATCAGTGAGTCAAGTTTCTCATAATTTTTCAGTGATAATTATGGAACTAGAAAACTGTATGAACTAATTATCCACTGCCTTCTGAAAGTACTCAATTGACTCTTTTTATCCTATCTAATTAAGTCCAAACTCTTTACCATGGGAAAAAATTATATACATATAGATATAGGTATAGATATATAGATATATAGATATCTCCACTAATCCAAGCTTTGATTCCATTGCTATATTTTCCTGACTTTCGCTATATCTATCTATCTATCTATCTATCTATCTATCTATCTATCTATCTATCTATCTATATCTTTCACCTATCTATCTAGATATATTTTTTTTAAATAAAATACCTTTGTAGGTGAAATCTGCTCTGTGTGGTGATCTCAAACAAATGTCTAAATCATCCCTCATCTGTAAAATGGGCATTAAAGTCCATTACTGAGAGGATTTTACTAAGGACAAAATGAGACATGTTAAAACAATTTACAGTGCTGTGAACAGCGACATGCTACATTCTTTTCATCTTTACAGTCCCAGTGTCCACTAGAACACAACATTCAGTAAAATGTTTTCTTAATTTGTTAAATTGTATTGATATTTCTAAAAGCAGAAATATTCAGGTGTATTCAGGCTCACCTCCAAAAAAGTAAAATTTATAGCAAGATAATATGAAAAATAGTTCAAATGCAGGGATAGCAAAATGATTGCAAATTGTGGTAGCTCTAATGGTAATGATTGCTTAGATCTCTGTGTAGAGAAGGCATTGAGGCCACTTCTGACTTCTTTGTGGAAAAATGCCACATTGAGGTTGTAATTTGCGTTGGTCTCATTGGTGACCTTGGGCATATTTTCATATGTCTCTTGGCCATGTGTATGTCCTCTTTGGACAAATGTCTGTTTAGGTCCTCTGCCCCTTTTTAAACTTGTTTGTTTCTCTGCTGTTAAATGCTATGTGTTCTTTCTATATTTTAGGTGTTAACCCCTTATTAGATATGTAATTTGTGACTATCTTCTCCCATTTGGCAAGTTATCTTTCATTTTGTGGATGGTTTCTTCACTGGATAGAGCTTTTTAGTTTGATGGAGTCTCATTTGTTTCTTTTTTTTCTTTTGTTGCCTTTGCCCATAGAAACATATCCAGAAACATGTTGCTAAGACTAATGCTAACGAGTTTACAGCCTGTGTTTTATTCTAGGAGTTTTGTGGTTTCAGGTCTTAAATTTAAGTCTGTAATTCACTTGGAATTTATTTTTGTATATACTGTAAGAAGTTGGTTTAATTTTTTTTTTTTTGCATGTGTCTGTCCCGTTTTCCCAGCGTCTCCTATCAAAGAGGCTGTCTTTATTGTCTCTTTACAATATACATTATATATTCTTGTCTCCTTTGTCAGATTGATGGACCATATAGGTAATGGTTTATTTCTGGGCTATTTTATTACACTGAGATATTCTGGGCTATTTGGGCTATTTTATTACATTGAGATATCTATTCATAGATATCTCAATGTAATAAAATAGCCCAGAAATGTATATAGATCTGTTTTTATGCCATTACCGGACTATTTCGATGATTGTAGTTTTGTCGTGTAGTTTGAAATTAGGGAGTGTGATACCTAATTCTTTCTTTCTTGAGGTTTCCTTGGCTATTCAGGGCCTTTTGTGGTTCCAAATAAATTTTAGGATTAATTGTTCTAGTTCTGAGAGAAGGCCATTCCTCTTTTGGAGGAACTGCACTGAATCTGTATATTGCTTTGGGTGGTAAGGACGTTTGAACAATATTAACCCTTCCAATCGACGAGCATGATATATCCTTCTATTTATTTGTATCCTCTTCAATGTCGTCAGTGTCTTACAGTATTCAGGGTTCAGGGCTTTCACTGGTTTAAATTTATTCCTAAGTATTTTATGCTTTTTGATGCAACTGTAAATAGGATTTCTCCTTCTGATAGTTTCCTATTGGTGTAGAGAAATGCAACAGATCTCTGTCTATCGATTTTGTATCCTGGAAATTAGTGAATTCATTGATCAGTTCTGATAGTTTTTTCAGTGGAGTCTTTAGGATCTCCTATATGTAGTGTCACGTCATCTGCAAATAGTAGCTGTACCTCTTCTTTTTTGATTTTGAGGCCTTCTATTTCTTGTTTTCTGCTGTGCCTAGGACTCTCAGTACTATGTTAAATAGAAGTGGTGATTGTGGACATACTTGTCTTGTTTGTGATCTTAGAGGAAAGTCAGCTTTTCACGATTGAAGATGTTAGCTGTGGGTTTGTCATACATAACCTTTATTATGTTAAAGTATGTCCTCTATACCCATTTTGTTGAGCGTTTCTATCATGAAAGGATGGTTTTTGTCAAAGATGTTGAGCTTTTCCTGAGATACGATTTTTATCCTTCATTCTTTGATGTATCACATGGATTGGTTTATGGATGTCGAACCATCCTGGTATTCCTGCCATAGATCTCACTTGGTCATAGAGTATAATCCTATAATGTCTTGTTCAATCCAGTGTGCCAATATTTTGTTGAGAAATGTGGCATGCATGTTCATCAAGAACATTGGCCCATAGGTTTCTTTTTTTTCTAAGATGTTTGTTTGGTGTCGGTATCAGGACAATGCTCATTTTGTAAAATGAGTTTGGAAGAGTTCCTCTTTCTTCAATTTTTCCAAATAGTTTAAGAAGGATAGGTATTAATTCTTTAAATGTTTGGTGGTAGAATTCACCTGTGAAACCATTTGATTATGGATTTTTATTTGTAGAGAGTTTTTTGATGACAGCTTCAATTCCCTTGGTCATAATTGGTCTGTTTAGATTTTCTGTGTCTTCTTATTTTAGTCTTAGAAGGTTACATGCTTCTAGAAATTGATCCATTTCTTATAGATTGTTGAATGTGCTGGCCTATAATTGTTCTAAGTATTCATTAATGATTCATTGTATCTCTGTTCTTCTTTGTTTGTTCTTCTTTTTCTCTTCCTTGAAGTATAAATTTACATTGGTTTTGAGACATTTCTTGTTTCCTGAGGTAAGCCCGTATTGCTATGAATTTCCCTCTTTGGACCGCTTTCAGTATGTCCCGTAGATTTGGGGTCATCATGTTTTCATCTGTCTCAAGGTATCTTTTGATTTCTTCCTTGATCTTCTTGTTAAGCTATTCATTGTTTAGTAGCATCTTCTTTGGCATCCATTTGTTTGTGTATGTTTGTTTGTTTGTTTTCTTGTATTGATTTCTAGTTTCATACCATTGTAATTGGAGAAGACTCCTGATGTGATTTCAGTCTTCTTAAATTTATTGAGACTTTTTTTGTGGCCTCACAGGTCGTCTTTTCTGGAAAATGTTCCATGTATGTTTAATAAGAATGTATATTCTGCTGTTTTGGGGTGAAATGCTCTAAAAGTATCAATTAAGTCTATCTGGTCTAGTTTGTCATTGCATACTGTTGTTTTCTAGTTGCTTTTCTGTCTGGAAGATCAGTCTATTGATGTCAATAGAGTGTTAAAATCCCCCACTGTGAGGGAATTATGCCAGCTGGGTATCTTTTAAGAGAAGACAGAGTGTCATCTTTGGCTAGACCTCTTATGGTGCAACTTTCAACTGGCTTTATTCTTTAGAAGGCACTGGTTTAATTTTCTCAAAACTTTTGGCATGATAATCCAAAATCTAAACTTCTCAAATGCATGAATAGTATAAAAAATAAGTGAATTGGAAAAAACAAGGAATAAAACTATAAAGAGTAGATGAACTCATAAAGTAGATTAAAATCCACTCTGAAAAATGGTATGAAAATAAGTGCTTTTACTTTTAACCTCTAATACTGTGAAATATGAAGAAATAATATTTTAAATTCATTTATTCTCAGATCTAAAGAGAATTTAAAAAATTTTATCTGATTGCCTCAAAAAGTGACTATTGCATTCACATAGCAAGGCTGAATATTGTAAACAATAATACTAGAGGTTTAACAAATGTCAAAGAGGACATGTATTTAATTCAGCTCTACATCAGTCACAAAAGTCACAAGAGTTCTCCATGATACCTATGAAGTTTTTTTTCAGTCATTCAGTGTGTTGGTAGTGCAAATTATAACAATGTCACTGAGGGCCAGCTTTATTATCAAACATACACAAAGGTTAAATTCTCTTTCTAATCTTTTCTTCTGAATAAAATGAGACAATGAGAATATTAATATACTATAAATGACAATATTCGAGCATAGAGTTTCATATATTTGTATTTTTAATTATGGGATATATTCATGGGATTGAGATGTAAGTTACATAACATTTATATTTTATAAGCTCTGGTACAGTAAGACAAATTCTAGTCTCAGAACAACACTATTGGCACAATCTTTAATAAGTCCCATATCTGATAAATGAGACAAGTTAACTGGTTAAATTAATTGATTTGTAAGATTCCTACTGGTTCTAAAATTATATTAAGTAGTTAGTTTATATGAACCTTAAAGAACATTATATTTAAGTTAAATAAATCATTCACTTCTGAGCACTAACATGTATATTTCCTGAATATCTTTCTTGTTTTCTTTATTTTTTCTTTAGGAGTTAGTCTAAAACTCAGTTAATCATTCAATAATTCTGGGCAGCACAGCTGTTCAGAAACTTCCATCAAAATGAAAATGGATACACTCACTCCAATTCTACCAAAAAATTATAACTTTCCTTCTCCATAAATATGTACCAATCCCAGTAGATTTGAGACAACCCATTTTGTAAAATAAAAATGGAAAATAAGTTATCTGTAAGGCTTTATTTTTTAGGGCAAAAATAATATTTTCTTATGCCATTATTATATTTTATAATATTGATAAATATTATCATTATTACATCTAAATTATCATGAATTAAGCTTATCATGTGTAATGGCCATAAGTATATCATTATGGTTAATACTGGCAAGTAACCTAAATCACACAGCTGGTAGGTTGCAACCTGGGATTTAAATCTAGTTCTACGTGGCTACAAAGCCAAGACACTAAGTCATGAGTTACAAATAGTACAGAGTGCTCTTGTATATCCTTCACCCAACTTCTTCTAATGTTAACATCTTAACATCTTATATAACAATGATACAATCATCAAAGCTAAAAAATTAATATTGGCATAATACTATTAACTAAGCCAGTGGTAAGTAAATATTTTTTGTAAATGGCCACTTAGTCATTATTTTAGGCTTGTGGACCACATGGTCTTTTCTCCAAGTAATTGACTCTACCCTTATAACCTGAAAGCAGCATTTACATAAACAATACATAAACAAATGAGTATGGCTGTACTCTAATAAAACTTTAGACAAAAGCTGATGAACTGATCTGGCCCATGGGCTGTAGGTGGCAGAGACCTGAACTAATTATAGATTTTCCTCAGATATTCCCAATTTTCCTACCAATACCCTTTTTCTGTTCCAGAATTCAACCCAGGATGTCATGTTGTATTTAGAGATCATGTATCCCTAGTTTCTTCCCATTTGTAACATTTTTTTCATTCTCCTTTTTTTTCATAACCTTGACACTTCTAAAAAATGGCTAGAAATTTTAAAGACTGTCCCACAATTTGGTTGCTCTGTTTTCTTATGATCGAGTGAGGATTGTGGATGAGTAAAAAAAATCAGAAAGAGGATTTTGCCCTTCTCCTTGCATCATATTATATCTTCTTTAACAAATTTATACCACTGGCTTTTAGAATTTATTAAATCTTTGCATTACTGATCTTTATTTAGTCTCGCTTAAGCTCTAGCATTATGTAGATCATAGCAAATCTTGGGGATCGTGATGCAATTATTGCTATTTATGCCTTATTGCAAATTCTAAAATAATATTCAAGAGCTTCCAATATTATGAATATTTAGGCTGGCAACATAATGAATTATTAGAGTTTTAGTGTACGGCTATTATTATTTGATATTCTGCATTTGTTATTGGTCAAAATTTAGCAATAGCCACCAGAAATATACTATGAAAATAAAACAGGTCTTAGTAACTTTAGTTTCATTATAAGGCAATTAGTTTAAATATGTTAGAAAAAAAAAGATATATAAACCTAGCATATGATTTACCAAATTATTTTCTAATTAGGCTAAAGAGTTTGATGTCTCCAACGTATCAATCCTTAATTTCTTTGGTTCACATAGCAAGACTGTCTCCATCTTAATTAAATACATGAAAGTAGAAATTTATATTCTTAGTAAGTCCCAAAACTGGCTTTAAAAAATATATTTCTTCAATAATATTTTATTTAACAACATTAGCTTATTTTTTTCATGTTTACCTTTTTGACTGTCATTCATACTTATTGAATAACATATTCTAAAAATTCTCCTTATATTGACTTTTTAACAGAAGTATTTTTGATTTCTTACCCAATTTTTTGAAATAGATTTTTCACTATGCTAGTTATAAAGATAAAATACCATGTTTTTTTTATCAGTAACTAATTTATTTGCATTCTACACATATACAATTTTTAAACATTTTAATTTTTCAACTTCTATAATTTACACTTAAAATTTTATCACCTAAAAAATCACAAATATTTATTGTTTTTCATGAGTATCTTTTTGTACTTCATAATTAGATATGGTAGCTTTTGCACTAGCATCATCAGAAGTGTGAGAAAAATTTTATGACCTAAATTTTTACTGATTCTTTCAGATACATGTTGCATGTATTAACTTGCTGATCATATTTTTATTGATTGATATGTATTTATTCTTTCTGGATAAAGTTACCTGAAGTTCAACAAGTCCAAAACTAATTGCATCATATTTAACTCTGTATCTGCATGGTCTCTTTTATTCTCTAAGTAAATGGGGTGAGTATCTGCCCATTCATATAAAAAAAAAAAACATTTCTGAATAAACTTGACTATTTAATTTACTACACAGTCCATTTTGCCTCTAACTCCAGTCAATTCTGCATCAGAAATTTCTCATAAATGTGATCTCAGTTTTCACTTCTCGTTGTCATATCTTAGTCCTATACTTCATTATTTTCTCCAGATCTTAACTTGTCATCCCAACAACAGCCTCTTCTACCTACAGTCCATTCTCCACAATGTTAGTATCACTACACAGATTAAAAAACTCTTGTACTTTTTACTAAAGATGAAGGATAAAAGCCAAACTACTAGGTGTGACATAGAAACCTTTCTATAGTGTGCTCGAAACCTCACTCTCCAGATTCTAAACCTATAACTATCCACCTTCACCTCTTCAACTTGTGCCAGAGCAAATTTATATGCTACTCTTGTTGTTGCTTCTGCAGGAGAGTCCTCTTTCTCCTATGTCTACTTGATTGATTCTTTAGATATATTGCTCTGTTACATATTTCATAAAATTGTACTTAAGAAGTTTGTAAATATTTTAATGTAATTTTTCTATATTTTAATTTTAATATATATTTAACATCTAGTCCAAATGTAAAATTTACATAAGTATGATAGCATCTTTGATAATGTAAATGTATAATATGTGTAATTGGTTTTAAGAAAGAGGGTGTATTGTCTTTATCATATATGCCTCAGAGAATGGATTAAGAATACCATTTTTCTTTATAGTTGTTCAATGTACAATACAGAAAGTTTTTAAAACTTAATCTGAAATCGATCCATTCTGAACTTTATGCAAGAATAACTCTTTGGTAACACATTCATTTTCTTCCACAGTTACTAGTCTGGTCCATTCAAATTTCCTGTGTTTTATATATGATATCGCTTTTTAAATTGTTGAAGGACATCATTCAATTTAATTAAAATTCCAAATTATTAGCAGTTCTTGGCAGATAACTGAAATGGAATTCTCACGATCATCTCTAGAGAATATATAATCTTTACTTTTATCTCACTGACAGTCTTGATTCAGATTTTATTAGCTCTGGTCAGACTGCACCTGCCTCTCTCTATTTATACCAGCATTCTCTTCTTACTTTAATAATCCATTTTCTCAGTCTGCATTTAAATCTACTTGCTAAAAAAAACAAAGATAATTTTATCTCTGTAATTAAAAATGTATTTTAGTTCTCTTCTTTCTTTATAATAAATTCCAAACTCCTTCACATGTTAAAATAGATGTTTGAGAGTAGTAGGTAGCATGAAAGAACTGTCTGGATTATAATATGTATTTGATAAATATTTGTTTATAGAATTATAGAAAAAAATAATTTTAAAGATCATCTTATTTCATTTCCTTGGCTTCTACTTCTGCCACTTTACCTCACTCCATGTTCCAATGACATTAAATATTTTACCTTTCACAGAATACACAGCTATTTCACACACTTTTGTCTTGACACATGCTCTTAGCTATTCGTGTAAAAGCTTTTCTCACAGTCTCTGCCTCCTCATTTTTTATCATCCATCCTAAATGTTTCCACCAGTATGGGCTCTTCTACCCCAAACATTTTGGTTTTTTTCCCTTTCTATCACGTTAATGACCTTGTGAAGTTATAAATGGTATAACCATGTTAGAAAGTCTTGTAATGTTACAGTGTGCTTGGTACTTAGTAAGACTATGATAAATTTTTGAGAAACATTGTGGGTTGGAAATACTATCTTTCCTATAGCAAATCAGAAAAAAATTACATATTAAAAAAAAACTGCAATCTTGACTCATAACTACCTGAAGGAATAAATTGAAATAGCAGCCCAAAATATACATAGAAGAATAGTACTGCAGATAGGTAAGATCATCACTAACAGTGATCCACACCCAGGAGAGTGAGGACCAGAAGTGGAAGAGGGCTGGAGAGAGGAAGTTAGCTCTTCACAGTCAGTATGTTTTAACCTCCATCTTATTAGCAGTAATAGCAGAATCAACTTTCGGGCAAGAATAGAGAACTTGATTTTATCATTCACAGCCCCACATTTTCTCATGTAAATAAAATAACAGTCTGGAAATCCAACACATCTTTCAAAAAATTTTTTCTTTGATTTGCGTTATTAAAATTATAGAGACATATTTTTAAGTGAATAAAAACAAAGAAACAAAATACAGATATGGGCAAAAAAATAGATAGGTATATAGTGACATACTAGACAGTCTGGTAAGGGGAAAAAAAAAAAAAGTCCTCTAAAAGATATCTATGTCTTAACACCTGGGACCTGTGAATGTTACCTTTTAAGATCCCCTCCCCCCCCAAAAAAAATTGCAGATGAGATTAAATTGAAGATTTTGAAATGATGTTATCCTGAATGGTTTGGTTGGACCCAAAATGTAATCACGTGTACACTAATGAGACACAGAGGGATATTTAATACACACAGAGAAAAGGTGTTATGAAGACAGAGCAGAGAGAGATTTGAATATGCTGTCCTTGATTAGAATGATGTGGTCGGAATTCAAGAAATGTTGGCAGCCACCAGAATTTGGAAGAGGTAAAGGTGGATTCTCCTCTAGATCCTTTGAAGAGAAATTGTCCATGCTGACATCTTGATTCCAGCCTAGTGATAATGATTTTGGATGCCTGGCCTTTAGAACTGTGAGTGAATTAATTTCTGTTATTTTAAGACACCAAGCCTATGATCATTTCTTACAGCAGCTACAGGAAACTAATATACACAAAATGATAAAAGAAATAGATAAATAAGGTAAATTAGAGCAAAAATAGATTTATGTGTTTCGAAGTAGATGCATGAGATTGGTAGTGATGCTGGATAAATTCTCAGTTTTAGAACAATCTAGTCTAAACATAACTAAGGCTATCCAATTTTGATTATTTTCCACTTTAGCCAGTTCTCAAATATTCAGAATAATTGAGTCAGAGAGAATGAAGAGATAGACAGGCTAAGGCAGAGAGTTTTGAAGGATAAAAATAGGTAGTTCAAAATTATAATGAAAAGCGAAACCATATGAAATAAATTATGAAAGCATGTATAAAATTGTACTCAGTATTTTAAAACATATACTCATTCTAAAGGCAACATCCAAAAAATATTAATATAAGTGAAATATTTTACTCAACATTTCTTAAAAATTGGCAAAAACATCCCCACAAAGCTCCTCAAGAAATCATTTTAAAAACAAATCATGCCACTCACCTGCTTAAAATTTCAAATAGTATTTGGCATAATAAACCAAACCTCCTTCCTACAACTGACAAAGCCTTATATAGGCCATTTCTTGCTCAGCTATTCAATTTTATCTCCATTACCCACTTCTCCCTTTTACCCCTCCGGTACCCTGTGTTCCAATCCTGCCTCCACTTTGTTGTTGTACACGTCAAGGTCTTTCTGGTCTCAATACCTTTTGCATATCTCACCCTCTCTGCCCAGAAAGCATTTCTCCAGATCTTTTCATAGTTTATTTACTTCTAACACTCAGGTTAGAGAAGTGAGGTCTTCCCTAACTATTCACTTTAACCTATCAGAATCTAGTCTACATCATTTTTAAATTTCCTTAATATTACCATCTAAAATTATTTTCCTCATGTATTTACTAGCCCATTTTCTGCTTCAACTAGAACTTTATGCAATAATTTTGCATTATTCAAAACTGCATAGCAGAGTTGTGCCCGACATTTAGCAGGCATTCAAATATCAGTTGAACAAATATCTCTAGAGGGGATAGCACACATTTCTCTTGGGCTTCTTAGTTATACCTGTATACTGTCTTTATGTCTTCTTGATAATACATTGGAGCTGATCTTTGTCTCTCAATACAATATTCTTATATTTTTCTGTCAAGGTACCGTAAAAATACAACCATTGTTCACTTCTCAAACTCAGGTGCCTACTCATCCAGGCCAAATGACTGTCAGTTGAGAATTTAAAGACACAAATGTTTCAAATTGTACCTTAAAATTTATTTCTCTTTTTACTGAGAGTAATTGGCTCTGGAAGATAAGTTATTGAAACAAATTATATTCAACATTAAAAGATTTTAGGTTAAGTTTTGAATCCTGATTCTTGGTTATTTGCATAAAGTTCAAGACTTTGATCTCTGGAACCCCACCTAAAGAGGACTTTCCATCATTTAATGTAGTCATTTTTTTTTCAATTATTTATTCTGTGCCAATTGCATGCTAGGCCCCACTCTAGGATTTTGGAATATAGACGTGGATAAACAAAAGTCTCTTACATGTTAGTAAATGAAGATAACCAATCACCGAATAAACAAGTAAGTATGTATTATATAAGATGGAGATGTAAATGACAAGGGGAATAATTCAGTCATTGTGAGTATGCTGCTTAGTATCAGATGTTGAGAGAAATACTCATACATGTGGTGGGTAGAGCCGTGGAGGAATTAAGGACCCTTTCAGAAGAAAATGGTATGAGAAGAATTTTTTTCATAAACAAAGTTGTATTTATATGTTCTTTCTCTTTAACTAATTTTTATATTATCATAACTAAATGTATTATGGAATAAATTATGAAGCACAGTTACACATTAGCACAAAATAAGTAGTATGGACAGAATTATTGATGAAAATTGTAGCTTAGATTCAACTTAGTGTGAGAAATGTCCTCCAAATTATACGTTCCCTCAAGAGAGCTTGGTTAAAGGGTAGTTTATGCTCTTAAATTATCAACTGTACTTGAAAGAATAATTTCCAAAGGAATATTTTACTCTCACTAAATTAAAACTGCATAGCATGAAGATTGCTGCATGCAAGAAGGACAAAGAGATTCTGCAACATTAACTGTGGGTTAGCAATACATTATCCTAAAATATAATATTCTGGGTCACACACATTAACAAAATGTCTATTATTGGAAAAATGCCACTGGGATTTTTTATTGCTTTTAATCTAAGCTTTATTTATTTATTTTTAATAAAATTAATTAAGTTCTTTGACAAGTTGTTTCACAAGATGCGCACCCAAACTAATTAAGCCTGTTTTCTTAGGGATTTATGACTTATGGTTGACTGACTTTGTAACTGAATTACATACTAATCTTCTAGCTTTTTATAACCCCTGATATTTTTGGCTTTACAATATTCCTCTTATCAGATAATATCTTTAGGAATGTGTTCACAGAAACTATTGTTATTCCAGAGTATAGATTTAAAATTGCCTCAGTGTTACAACAATGCTCAGCATTATATAGCAATAGAAATGCTTCACTTCTAAGAAAAACCCTATTAGGGCAATGTTACAATGCCAATCATGGCCATCATTAGACTTTCAACCATTGAAAGGCAGGTCATATAAATTCATATAATCAAGTCATAGAGGAATGATTACAGTTAAACGAATGTGTAAATTGTAATAAAAATCTTTCTAGATATGATATGGTTTAAAATAGTTGTGATAATTGAGAGGGGCAAAATACCTGCTGTTTGCAGCTGTTGAAAATATACATATTTTATACAACATAATCTTGAACTTCCATATGCAGAAGTTACAGAAAGCTGTTGTGCCAAAAATTTAATAATAAAAATGCCCTAATTTAAAAAGCTTATGATCAAATTTTTCCTTTACATTTACATAGATTTTTTACTAAATCTAAGACCATCTAAAATATTACCTTTTAAATTATGCTGTGTATGTATATCAGTTCCCTCTAGTAGTCTCTGTTTATTAAATTTTAATTTTGTCCTCTGGCATAGAATATCAACAATTTCTTTCTTATACCACCAATTATAAACTATTGAGATTTGGTGTATTATAGTTACATAGCTCTTATATGTACACTATTTATTTGGTTTAGTTCATTAATTAAGCTCTTAATTAACACCTAGCTCTGTTGTCTAGGCCTGCTCTCTCCTTTATCTTCAGCACTGAAGAGTTTCGAAGTTCTTATTTCCACTTTTCACCATTACTCTTACTGCCAAGATCCAGCGAAAATATTACTATCATTCCCACCTCAGTTGAAAGAAAACTAAAGCCTGTTCTATCTGCACACATAGATAGAACTGACTGATTAGATACTCCTTTATTTGGATATTATGAAAAGACACATAGGTCCAAGGAAAAATTCTCTGCTCTCAGTTACAAAAACCCAGCCCTAGCAATCAATTTTCTGGATTTAGCTCAAAGATCTGTAGCTAAATTAGTGTTTTTGAGTCTTTTACTTCATAGGAAAGAGAAAAAAATACAAGTCATACTTTTTGTTACTTTAATTTGCATTTACTCAACTACTGGTAATAGTGATAAGATTCAGAAACCCTTCTTAGGCCCACAGATGTATGTAGCTATAATCCTGGATTTGCCTGATGTGTGCTAAATTAGGGTAAATATGGAATATTCAGATTGCACCTCGTTATCATAATTGTCAATAGTGAAATGGCTCATTTCACAGCTGCAATTAGAGGGAGTCAATTTGGCAAATATTCCTGAGAAAATATGTGATAAGTACAAATAAAAAAATTATAAGGATAGAGCTGGTAGCTCTCCTAAACTGAATTGGTCCACACAAGCTTCCAACATATTTCTTGCAACCAAGTGTGCTCTGTAGAGTGGAATGACCAATAAATTGAGTGTGACAAACTGTGAAATCTCCTGCTGCAGTTGCTGATTCACTGGGAGCTCTCTTGCCTACTGTATTCTTAATAAAACGATGTAAATTGAGAACATAGTGTGACTTGTGAGTCTTTTCAAAAAATCCAAATAAAGGAGTATCTAACTTAGTCAGTAGTCATGTTCAATGCATGATTATTTTTTTTATTCTGGACTCTGTTCTGTGACACCGATTAATTTTCTTATCTTTACATTGAAAACGTATTGACCGATTGTCTTGATTTTAGAGTATGTTCTGATAGTATGCCAAGAACCTTGCCCACTATTTTTACTTTTATTATCTCTTAGATATTCTCCTGCATTTGTTCTTCATTTAAATACTAATTTATTTTGCCTAATTCCAAAAGGAGAAAAACAGAGAAAACTTAAAGTGGTGAAATTGCTAAAAATTTTATACACACACACACACACACACACACACGTACTTATATCTATATATATTTATATATACACACATATGCATACACATACTTTTCTTTAAATAATATTTTTGACATTTGGTCTTTCCATCCAAGAATGGAATTTATTTCTATTTTTTCGTTCTATACCTCCAATTAAGGATTTTATAGTATTTTTCATATTTCTAAGTTTTTCTTTTATTTAGAAACATGAACCTTGATTAGTAATTTTGACTTGCGATTTTCCTTTCTCAATGAATACTTCTTTTGGTTTCTAAAAATTCTGTTAGAAAAAAACTTATTAAGAGGGTTCCAGTCAAGCTGGTGAAATAGGTAAATGCTGTGCATGTCTCCTCTCATGACCACATTAAAACTGCAGTTGATCATTGGGAGGGCTCTCTCAGCTACAGAGGCACCCAGAGAAGCAAGGGATCCCAAATCGGGGCTCCCGGCCCAGAATTCCAGTTTTGGGAAGAGGAGGCCCCACAAAACAGACTGTAAAAATCAGTGGGAATTCCAACCATCTAGGTGAGACTAAAAGCAGCTGAAAATGTAGATGCCCCCTTAAAGGGCCCACACACAGACTCATTGGCTCACCGGCAACTCAGCCTGGGTTCCAGCAAAGGGACAGCAACTAGGGAGGTGCCAAAAACATACAGGGAAAGACTGAGTTGTATGGCTTCAGGGTGAGGGTTGGAGGGACAGGCAACACTGTCCCTTTGTCGAACCTTCCTCCTGTGCAGTCTGCAAGTGGACACCATCTTCCTCGTGTTGACCTCCCCCACCCAACACACACAAATCTGAATCTGCATTGGACTGGTGAGATCCACTAGCTCCACCCCTGTGACTCCTTCAGACACCTCCCCATACAATTTGCAAATTGCTAGTGGTAATTTCGTTGCCGGAAAACCAGCTCCACTGCACAATCAAAAGGGGGCTCCTTCTGCAATAATCAACAGGCCTCAGGTAGCACACATCAGGAGACATTCTCAGTATTGGGCAAGCAGCCTTGGCCCAAGCTGCAGTACTTCTTGAACAAATCTTGGGGTTTTGTGGGCCTGTGGCTAGTAGTGACTGCCCTTGGTGTGATCTGAGACTTTTGTGAATGGCCACATGCTCAGCACTGGCACCAAATCTGAATCTGCACTAACCTGGTAAACACCACTTGCCCCACCCTGGTGACTCCCTGGAATCCTGCCTCAAGAATAACCCAAGGTTCTTTTAGCTGCTGAGCCTTAAGGGCAGCCAGCAGGCAGCCTCAAGCCCAATACTGGTGGCAGCTGGCCTTGGTTCACCTTGTGATTTCTCCCACCTGCCTTCAGGTCCAGCAGAGATAGCAACCAACCACAGATAGCTTCATAGCTCCTACCAGTTAGCCCCAGGTCAGTCACAGGCAGTGGCTGACCTTCACTTGCAGAAGAGCCTCTCCCAAGGGGCTCTAGAATCAGCACACCTGGAGGCTGGAGTTAGATCTCAATAGAGCACCACAAGTGGCCCACACAAAGGGTAGTCTCAATAGGCACACAAGCCCACTGGGGTGAATCCCAGTGGATCAGACCCACATAGCAGTTCATATGGCTGTGGGCCTGGTCAATCCTCACAGTCAAACCCACCCATTCATGTGCCAACAGCAACCAAGGCTCAACCACAATAGGAGCGCACACACAATCCACACAAGGGACACTCCTAGAACAGCTGGCACAACTGATCAGAGAGACTGTGCCACTGGGCCATGCAGGACACACATTGCATAAGGCTACCCAGCTAATACTGGGAGACTTGACATATCTACCTAAAACATAGAAATGAACACAGAGAGGGAGCCAAAATGAAAACACAAAGAAATATATCCCAAATGATAGAACAGAAGAAAACTCCAGAAAAAGAACTAAATGAAATGGAGGCAAGCAACCTACCAGATACAGAGACACTGGTTATAAGGATGCTCAATGTTCTTAAGGGAAAAACAGATGATCTCAGTGAGAACCTCAACAAAGAGATAAGAAACACAAAAAAGGACACAGAAACAATAAAGGAAAAGTTCAGAAATGAATAAAATAACTGAAATGACAAACACACTAGAAAGAATCAACAGTAGATCAGATGAAGTAGAGAACTGAATCAGCAATTTGAAAGACAAGGTAGCAGAAAACACCCAATTGGAACAACAACAAGAAAAAAGAATTAAAAAAAAAAACATGAAGATAGTTTAAGGGACCTCTGGGACATTGACCATAACATTCTCATTATAGGAGTACCTGAAAGAGAAGAGAGAAAGTAAGGAGTTGAGAACCTATTTGAAGAAATAACAACTGAAAACTTTTCAAACTTGGTGAAGAAAATAGACATATAAGTCCCTGAAGCACAGAGAGTCCCAAACAAGATGAACTCAAAGAGGCCCACACCAAGACACATCATCATTAAAATGCCAAAGGTTAAAGAAAAAGAGAATCCTAAAAAAAAGCATTAGAAAGGTAACTAGTTATTTACAAGGGTACTCCCATAAGAATGTCCACTGATTTCTCAAAAGAAACATTGCAGGCCAGAAGAAATTGGCACAAAATATTCAAAATGATGAAAAGTAAAAACTCATAACCAAGATTACTCTACCCAGCAAGGCTATCAACTAAATTAGAGGGTGAGATAAAAAGCTTCCCTGACAGGAAAAAGCTAAAGAAATTCACCACCAACAAGTCAGTATTACAAGAAATGTTGAAGAGACTTTTTTAAGATGAAGGAGAATAAACAACAACAAAAAAGAATATAAATATAAATTTAAAAATGTCAATAACTATGTATCTCTCAATAATTATTTTAAATGTAAACGAATTAAATGTTTCAATCAAAAGGTATAGGGTAGCTGAATGGATAAGAAAACAAGACCCATACATGTGTTATCTTCAAGAGACCCTCTTCAGATCGAAAGACACACACTGAATGAAATACAGGGATGGAAAAAGATATTTCATGCAAATGGAAATAAAAAAAGCTGGGGCAGCAATACTTACATCACACAAAATGGACTTTAAAACAGAGGCTACGATAAGAGATAAAGAAAAACAACATAATAATAAAGGGATCAACCCTAATAAACATTTATGCATCCAACATAGAAGCACCAAATATATAAAGCAAATATTGACCAACAAAAAGGGAGAGATTGACAGTAATGTAGTCATAATGGGGGACATCAATGACAGATCTTCCAGAAAGAAAATCAACAAGAAAACAGTTGCCTTAAATGACACACTAGACCAGATGGAATTAATTGATATTTTTAGAGTGTTTCACCCCAAAGCAGCAGAACATACATATTAAGTGTTTTATCTGATCACAATGGTATAAAACTAGAAATCAATCACAAGAAAAAAACTGAAAAATACACAAACACATGGAGGCTAAATAACATGGTACTAAACAATGAATGGGTTAACAATGAAATCAAGGAAGAAATCAAAAGATACCTACATACAAATGAAAATGAAAACACAATGACTCAAAATCTATGAGACAAAGCAAAAGCAGTCTTAAAAAGGACATTCATAGCAATACAGGCCTATCTCAAGAAACAAACAAACAAACAAACAAACAAACAAACAAAATCTCAAATAAACAATCTAATCTTACACCTAAAGGAACTAGAAAAAAAGAAAAACAGCAAACAAAGCCCAAAGTGAATAGAAGAAAGGAAATAAATAAGTCATAGTGGAAATAAACAAGATTGAATTTAAAAAAATATATACAAAAGATCAATGAAAACAAGAGCTGGTCCTTTGAAAAGATAAACAAAATTGATAAACTTTTAACCAGATTCACCGAGAAAAAAAGAGGAACCAAATAAAATCAGAAATGAAAAGAAGTGACAACTAGCTCTACAGAAACACAAAGGGTTATAAAATATTATGAGCAATAATATGCCAACAAATTGAAGAATCTGGTAGAAATGTATACATTCTTAGAAATATACAATCTCCCAAGGCTGAGTCAAGAAAAAACAGAAAGTCTGAATGGACCAATTACTACTAATGAAATCGAATCAGTAATCAAAAACTCCCAAAAAACAAAAGTCCCGGACCAGTTGGCTTCATAGGTGAATTTTACCAAACAGTCAAAGAATTAACACCTATTCTTCTCAAACTATTCAAAGAAACTCAAGAGCAGAGAAGGCTCCCAAGCTCATTTTAGAAGGCCACCATTACCATGATTCCCAAACTAGACAAAGACATTATAAAACAAACAAACAAAAATTATGAGGCAATATCTCTGATGAACATAGATGCAAAAATTCTCAACAAAATATTAGCAAACTGAATTCAGCAATACAATAAAAAAGATCATGACCAAGTTGTATTTATTCCTGGGGTGCCAAGGTTGGTTCAATACCCACAAGTCAATTAATGTGACATATAACATTAACAAATTGAAAGATAAAAATCTTATGATCATATAAATACATGTAGAAAAAGCATTCGACAAAATCTAGCATCTATTTGTAATAAAAACTCTCAAAAAAGTGGGAATAGAGGGACCACACCTGGACATAATAAAGGCCATATGTAACAAACCCACAGCTAATATACTCAACATGAAAAAGCTAAACCATATCCCTTAAGAGTAACAAGACAAAGATGTCCACTTTTACCACTTTTATTCAACATAGTCTTGGAAGTCCCAACCACAGTTATCATAAAAGAAAAAGAAATAAAAGGCATTCACATTAGAAAGGATGAAGTAAAACAGTAACTATTTGCAGGATGACATGATGCTCTATATAGAGAGAACCCTAAAGATTCCACCAAAAAACTGTTAGAACTGATAAGTGAATTCAGTAAAGTAGCAGGATACAAAATTAATTTTCAGAAATTGGTTGCTTGTTCCTACACCAATAATGAACTATCAGAAATAGAAATTAAGAAAATAATCCCATTTATAATTGCATCAAAAAATGAAAAACCAGAGTAAAAAAAAAGACATAGATGATAGAGGCTGTGTTCAACCCTCTGGTGACCAAATAAAAGTTGTGACAGAAACAAAGAGCAAACGGCAAGGAAAATCGCCTGTGATCTATCTGGATGAACAAGCCACACAACTAAGGAGAGAACTAAGCTATCACGCTGCAATGGCAAAAAGCAGGACAGGGCTAGGATGCCAGGTCTAAAGTGGCTGAGTGGGACAGAAGCCATAGCAGTGGGAGCCCGTAACTACAGACACCTCTTAAAGGGGCCATGTCCTCGAGCAGACTTTTCTAGTGACGGACCTGCTCTCTCTGAGCAACAGTGCTGGTTCAGTTGCACAAGGGGCACCAAGGACTTACAGGGGGACACTGAGTTGTCGGAGTCAGGGCTGAGGGGAGACTCGCTCTGTGCTGAAGTGCTGGCAGTATCCATCGTTCCTCTGTTGGCCCCTCCCCACTCCCAGTGTACGGACACAGTGCTCCCATAGCAGAGACGTCATCAAACTGGATAACAGAGGGCACTCCACCCAGAGGATTCCCTGAACCCCACCTCCCCCAAATTACAGCCTCACCCAAGCCATATCCAGGTGTGTCCTCACTTAGTCAGGTGCCCCTTGCTGAGCGGTGCCTAGACTCACGCTGGTGGCAGCTGGCCTCAGTTTCTGGTGTGGCCTTTTGAGGCAACTATAAGCACAGCATCTGTGGATTGCTTGCTGAATCATATCAGGTTGCCCTGGAGAGGAACAGGTTGGGACTAAATTTGGCCTGCAGCTAAAACCCTCTCAGGACTGTGCCACTGGACACCTACTTCACAAATCCATACTAATAAGAGCTATGCTTAGTGCATAGAAGCAGACACAGAAAGACAGCCAAAATGGGAAGACAAAGAAGCAGAAACCATATGAGAGAAGAGAACAGAGATCCAGAAATAATGGAGTCAAGCAGATGCAGAATTCGAAACACTGGTTATAAAGATGCTCAATGAACTTAGAAGAAGTGTAGATAAATTCAGTGAGAACTTTAACAAAGAGATTTAAAAAAAAAAATGGAAATGGAGGATGAAGACCAAGAATAATTAATCCAGCAAAGTTATCATTTAAAGTTGAAGGACAGATAAAGAGCTTCTCAGACAAAAAAAAAGGAATTTATCACTATCAAGCCAGTATTACAGGACATGTTGGAGAGACTTCTTTAAGAAGAAAAAAACATGTATCAAAAACAGGAATAAAGAATGCTAATAACTACATATCTATCAACAAGTACCTCAAATGGAAAAGAATTAAGTGCTCCAATCAAAAGATAGAGTGGCTGTATGGATAAGAAAACAAGAGCCCTGCATATGCTGCCTAAAAGAGATTCACTTCAGATTAAAAGACACACACAGACTAAGAGGAAGGAGATGGAAAAAGATATTGCCTTGATGGACCTAGAGGGTACTGCACTGACAAAAATGGGTCAGATAAAGTCAAATATCACATGATTTCACATACATGTGGAAAATAAAGAAAAACAACAACAACAACAACAGCGGAAATAAACTCAGACAGAATATTTTGAGGGATACTAGATGGGAGAGGAGTTGGAGGGGACAAAAAAAGGCAAAGGGATTAAGAGGTACAAATGGATTGTTGCAGATTAGACATGGAGATATAGAGTGTAGCATGAGGAAGATGGTTAATGTTGTAATAAATATGTAAGGAGGAAGAGGAGAACTAGATTTAGTGGGGTGATCAGTTTGCAAGTTATGTGGATCTCTGATCACTATGCTACACAACTGAAACTGGTATATTATTATGTGCCAATTATAATTGAAAAAAAATCATTGAATTGTGCAATGTAAATACAAAGCAACTAATTGTCTATTATATTTCAATAAAGACAAAAAAGTAGGTGCAGTGGGCAGTACAAAGAATGTTGACAATATTGGCAGGAGACAGGAGGGAGCGGGTAGGAACCCATTTTTCTGTGAGCTTATTTGTGCCAGGCACTGATGTTCACATCTGACATTGTGGAGCAGGTAACTTGTATTTTACAGATGAGGAGATAAGAGGCTCAGAGAGAGCTTGCTGGGGTCCAGACAATTGGTGGTGAGAGTACTGGGATTTGCTGCTGCCCTCTCAGAATTTATGCTATAACTTTTGGTTGCACCTTTGCCATTTTGAAACAGAGAATGATTTTGAAGCATCAAGTAACCGTATGTGATAGGCCCTGGGCCAGCTTCTCCTCTTTATTACCTCTTTCTTGAAACTTTCCCCCATCGTCAGACAGGCACCTATTCTTCCGTTACATATTTAGGTTGAATTGTGTCTCCCTAAAGAATATATTGAAGTGCTAACCTATGAATGTCACCTTATTTGAAAATAGTCTTTGCAGACGTAATCAAGTTAAGATGAGGCCATTAGAGTGGGCCCTAATCAGCTATGACTGGTATTCTAATAAGAGGAGAATGCCTTAAGAAGACAGAGACACATAGGGAGGCCATGTGAAGACAGTGATAGAGACTGGAACTCTGGTGGTTACCAGAAGCTACACAAGAGGCATGGAATAGATTTCCCTCTGAGCCCTCAGAAAGAACCAACCCTGCTCACAATTTGATTTTGGACATCTAGTTTCTAGAAAAGTGAGAATAAATTTCTGTTGTTTAAAAAAAATGAAATACCTAGGAATAAATTTATCCAAGGAGGTAAAAGACCTGTACTCAGAAAATTATGTCATTGAAGAAGGATATTGAAGAAGATACAAGTAAAGAAAACATATACCATGCTAATGGATAGGAAGAACTAATATTGTTCGACTGTCCATACTACCCTAAGCAATGTATAAATTTAATGCAATCCTTATCAAAATACCAATGACATTTTCACAGAACTAAAACAAATAATCCAAAAATTTATATGGAACCATAAAAACCTCAAGTAGCCACAACAAACTTGAGAAAGAAGAATAAAGTTGGAGGTATCATGTTAACTGATATCAAACTATACCATAACGCTATAGTAATTAAAACAACATGGAACTGGCATAAAAGCATAGATCAATAGAAGAGAGTAAAGAGCACAGAAATAAACCCACACTCAAATGGTCATTTAATGTATCATAAAAGAGGCAAGAATATACAATAGGGTAAAGACATCCTAATTCAATAAATGGTATTGGGAAAACTGAACAGATACATGCAAAATAATGAAACTGGACTATCTTACTATACCATATACAAGAAAAATACTCAAAATGAATTCAAGACTTAAATGTAAGAACCAAAACCATAAAACTCCTAGAAGAAAACACAGGCAGTAAACTCTCTGACATTGCTCTTAGTAACATTTTTTCTGATATATCTTCTCAGGCAAGAGAAACAAAATAAAAAATAAAGAAATGGCACTACATCAAACTACAAAGTTCTTTCACAGCAAATGAAACTATCAACAAAACAAAAAAACAACCTACTGAATGGAAGAAGATATTTACCAATGGCCATGATATGTCAAATAAGGAGTTAATAACCAAAATTTATAAAGAACACATACAAATCAACACCAAAAAAAACAAACAATTCAATTAAAAAAATGGGTAGAGGACCTGAATAGGCATTTCTCCAAAGAAGGCATACAGATGGTCAATAGATATATGAAAAAATGCTTGTCACTAGTCATCAGAGAGTTGTAAATTAAAACCACAAAGAGGTATCATCTCACACCTGTCAGAATGGCCATCATCAATAAATAATAAACAACAAGTGTTGGCAAGGATGTAAAGAAAAAGGAACTCTTGTGCACTATTGGTGAAATTGTAAAGTGGTACAGCCATTATGGAAATCAGTTTGGAGATTCTTCAAAAATTAAAAATAGAACTATCTTGCGACTCAGCAATTCTACTTTCGGGTATTAATGTGAAGAAAACCAAAACACAAATTTGAGAAAATATATGCACCTCTATGTTCACTTTAGTACTATTTACAATAGCCAACATATGAAAGCAACCTAAATCCTCATCAATAGATGATTGGATAAAGAAGAAGCAGTACATATATGCAATGGAATATACTCAGACATAAAAAGAACGAAATCTTACCATTTGCAATGACATTGATGGACCTAGAGCAGTGGACCCCAACCTTTATGGCACCAAAAACCAGTGCTCCTATAAGAATCTAATGCCTGACGATCTGAGATGGAGATGAGGTGGTGATGCTAGCTCTGGGGAATGGCTGCAAATACAGATGATGCTTCACTCACTGGCCTGCCACTCACCTCTTGCTATGCGGCCCAGTTTTTAACAGGCCACAGATCGGTACCTGTCTGCAGCCTGGGGGTTGGGGACCCCTGACCTAGAGGGTATTATGCTAAATGAAATAAGTCAAACAGAGAAAGACAAATACCATATGATTTCACTTATATGTGGAATATAAGGAACAAAATAAATAAGCAAACAAAACAAGAATAGATAGATACAGAGAACAAACTGGTGATTGCCAGATGAGAGGAGGTTAAGAAGGTTGAGTGAAAATGGTAAAGGGATAAAGAAGTACAAATTGGTAGTTACAGAATAGTCATGGGAATGCGAAGTTAGTTACAGCACAGGGAATAGAGTCAATAATATTGTAATAAGTATACATGGTGCCAGGTGGGTACTAGACTAATCAGGGTGATCATTTTGTAAATTATAAATGTCTAACCACCATACTGTGCACCTGAATCTAATATAAAATAATATTGAATGTCAACTTTAGTTGAAAAATAAAAATTAAAAAACAAACATCTGTAATTTTATATAAAATATTTCTAAATTTAGAAATTTGATAGAAACAAGTAGCACTTTAATAAAAATCAACAAATACAAAAGTTAATTATTTTAATAAAAATTTACAATGACATGTAAATAATTCCAAATAAGTTGTATTTATTTAATTAGAAAATTGTTATCTCCAATTTTATTTATTTAGATATATTTAATTATAACTGCCTTCAAGAAATGTAAAGTCTTTATATATTTTCACACATAGTGTCAATCTTTGTACTTCCTTGAAAATAACTGTATTTTTAAGTACCAAACACATTAAGTAGCCGGAACCAAAGTCAACACAAGTATTGCCAAAAGTATTTTCATGTGCTTAAGAATTGATCTGATACTGCCTACCCTCTAAATTGGAGACTATAGAATAAAAGAGTTAGCCTAGCTAAGAAAGTTAAATCTCTTAAAAATTTATCATATGTTTTTGATTCACATAGTTCTATGTAGATAGGACTAAAAATCCTACTGCTTGAAAATGTCACAATCATTCAAAAGTTGAAATAAGAAATGAAAAAGAGACCTATGCAATTTATAATTCATATGCATCATTGATGTAAACTCAGTCTAATTTTTAATGACATCCTAAGCCTGAATATTACCTGGGTTGCTGGTGAAAAAGTCCATCTCTGATACACTGTGTAAATTATATTTAAAAGTCATCTTAGATAACTCCACTGTAGGTGGAAACAGAGAACATTTGGAGAAACCGATTAAATGGTCTAGGTTCATTGGTTCACAGATACTGATGGCTACATATGAACACACCTCTTCACTATAGAATTTACTTTATGGTTTTCTAATATTTAAATTACTACATTAAAAAGACAGGAAAATCATAATTATAAACACGATGGTTTAAGCAAACATTGTGTTTATATTTAATATAAATATATGTTTATGTTTAAAGTACTCTGAATGAATTAAACAGTGGCGCTTTTTTTTTACATTGGCAATCCAGCTGTAGATGTTCTTTTTAACCATCCTACTGAATTAAACAAAACACCTCAATCCTCAAATGCTTTGAAACAAGAGATGATTTCTACTATAAAAAAATATGACTGTGAGGAAAGTCAGATAAATGTTTTAAAAACTAAGTGTGTGTGTGCACATGCGCATGTGCATACAAGTGTGTGTAGTGATTATCTCTGCTCTATCTAAAACTGCTCATATTATGTTAATTGCTACTAATAAGGAGTAAATTTGTATGCATGTGCTTACAACGTGTGGAGATCAAAAATGGGAATCACTGTAAATCTTAAGGAAGAAAGTATTATGCTATATCATGATCTAACTTCTTATTCTTACTTTGAAGACATGGGATCTATGCCAGTTAGGCAACTAAATAATGACTCCACTCTAGGCTGTTGTTTTCTGTATTGCCCAGATTTGTATATTATGTCCTTAATTCATTCTTTCGCTCTCTTCTTCCCTTTTACATATGTGTGTGTGTGTAAACATATATTTATATAAATTATCTTCTTAATTATATTTTATATATGCATACATATTATTACATAATTATATAATTTTATATATGAAATATTACATAATATATAATACTATGTTAATTATCTTTTAAATTATATATATGAGTGAAAGAGAGATCTTAATGGGCAGCACTGCCATGGGAAATGTGAAGCAATTTATTCTTCTCCTTCAATTTGTCACCTTCCTTTAGTCACTCTACGTAGAGGACGGAGGAGATAAGAATCCTGGGAACAACGCTATTGTAGGAATATAGTTTTTCTTGTTCACCCCTTGGTCAAAGATGTTTTACACACTATAAGCTATACTAACTGAACACTTGCTGGAAAAACAAAAAAGAAAGAGAAAGAGACTGTCCTGTTATCTCCTCTACAGTTTTTGATTGAGAGCAAGACTCCACTGGATTCACGAAGGGAACAGGAAAGAAGGAATAGTTTTCCAGACCCCTCAGCTGCTAGTCAGATAAGGAGAATGGAACAACTTTCTATTTAAAATCATGCCCAGTTAATGATTTATATATCCCAGCTTCTTTTATTTTCCCATTAAAATGTGGATGAAAACTTCAAGAGAAAAATAAAGCATAATATATAGAAGACTGAGAGATATCTAGACAATTGTCAGATTCAAAGAGTAAGTTCCACTAAGTGCAACATCCATAAAACTGAAATTAGAATATCAGTTATGTATATTTTTTGTAACATAAAAGTAAGACCACGAGCTTCTGATACATGTCGTTCCCTTTCAATATTTTGCCTCTGGTCAGAGTTCTAGGGTCTGTGTCAAAGAAAAAATTGGGCAGCTGTACTTCTGTTGTCCAGATATTGCTTCTCAGTTAGCCAAAATGTACAGCCCATCCAAAAGTAGAGGTCATTTTATTTTCTATCCTTGGATTTTGATCCATAGAAAACAATACACTAGGAGGCAAGTGGAATTGGTGGCATCACGCCGCAACATTATTAGTGTCATTTCAATAAGTGAATACATTTACTGCAAAAAGCCACACCATCTTCACTACCACTTCCACCCCTCCCCAGAAGAAGATGCTAGAATGAAGACAGAGAAGAGGTACATGAGGCTTGAAAAAGAAAATAATGTAATATTCTCCAAATCAAAAAATATAAAGTAACTATTGATTGACAGAATAAAAATAAAAGCAATCAGTTTATCAAAATCCTATGATTGTAACAAAGTTAAAATATAGACAGAAAACTGAGGGAAAATATATGCTACATTAATGGAAAGCAAATGTCAGTGTCTCCATCACCTAGAGTCATTACAATGGGAACAAAAAAATAATGAACACTGTGGAAATAAAACAAAGAATCTAAACCTAAAATTTACAAACACAAATACATGTGGCTAAAAGAACAGAGTAATGCTATTTCACCAGTTTAAACAGATTAAATATCTTCAGGTAAAAACAATTTATTTATTCCATCTAATAAATTAGTTTTAAAAAGGAAGGATGAAAGAAAAAAGAAGAAAGAAAGAAAAAGAAAGAAAGAAAGAAAAAGAAAAGAAAAGAAAGAAAGAAAGAAAAAGAAAGAGAGAGAGAGGAATAGCTGAAGCCGAAGGCTGCCGAAGGAATGAAGCCGAAATAGCTGAAGAAGGAAGGGAAAGGAAGGAAGGAAGTTGAAGGAAGGAAGCGAAGGAAGGAAAAGAAGGAAAAGAACGGAACGAACGAACCACATTGGCACCATTACGATCATTCACCTACTACCAAACTACTATGTAAACCATGATCAATTCACCATCACCAAACTACTGGCAACCATGATCAATTCACCATCACCATAGTTTTTCCTTTCCCAGAATGTTACATAGTTGGAATCATACAATATTTAGTCTTCTAAGGTAAATTCTTTCACTTAGTAATATGCATTCAAGGTTCCTTCATGTCTTTTGATGCCTATTTGATTGCATTTTTGTTTCTTGGGTATATGTGAAGTTTATTTGAGAGGTGGTATCTGTCCCGAATAGCTTTTCCTTTCTTCTAAATACAGTGTTGGTGCTTCTTTTGGAGCTGCCTTTCTCTTCCCATTAGGGCTGTCAATCGCATGTTCCTGCCTATCTTAATTAATGATAGGCATACGACATACACAAAGAGACAAAATGCTTATTCCAGAATATAAATCAAAAACATAAAGAAATTCTTGCTGTGAGAAAGAAAACAGACAGCTGAACTGACAAGTATGTTCAGCGATGTAGGTAAGGTTCCTACTGGCACAAGTTCTGAATCTGCTTGTAGACTATCAACAACAGTTGGTGGATTTCAGCTGGTTCATGAACACTTTAACACTGAGCTTCAGGGATTGGCAGGTTCTTAACCCAAGTTGGTACGAAAGTACTCGTTTCACAGATATCACCACACATGAGAGCTGGTTTAGAGAAGACTTCTTTCTCCTTTTGAGATTGTGTAAAATAAAAATGAATCAGAAGCTGCAAAGGGGACATTAAAATTAGGAAATATCACTGACTACAAGAGAAAGTCAGATAATATAGGTATATTAAATAATGGTGTATTAATCAGTATTATTCACAGAAACAATAGGTATGTGTGTGGATGGGTAGATATATAAATTAATATGAAGAAATTTATTTTGAAGAATTAACTCATGTAATTATGAAGACTGAGAAGTCTCAAGATCTGCAGTTGCCAAGCTGGAGACCCAGGAGAGCTGATGACGTAGTCCTAGTCGGAGTCTGAAGGCCTGAGAGCTAAAGTAGAGCTAAAGGTGTAAATTTCAGTCTGATAACTGACAGGCTTGAGATCCAAGAAGAGATGATATTTCAGTTAGAGTTTAAAGTCAGAAAGAGACCCATGTATCAGCTCTAGGCATTCAGGTAGGAAGAGTGCCCCCTTTACTCAGCTGTTTTGTTCTATTCAGGCCTTCAACTAATTGAATGAGGGCCACCTAGGGAGGGCATGCTGTATTGCTCAGTCTACCTATTCAAATGTTAATCTCATCCAGAAACACTCTCACAGACACACCCAGAATAAGTTTGACTAAATATTTAGCACCCTTTGACCAAATCAAATCAGATAGTCTAATTTTTCATACCATTCAAATTAAAATAATAGACAACCTAAAATATCATTTTAGGAATAGATTTCTGTTGTAAACAACACTCCTAAAACAGACCTTTAGAAAACCAAATTAAAAAACAGACATAAATGCAATTATCCTGATCAGTGTGACAGTGACAAGTCTAGAGTCATAATTACTATGTTCTTTGTGGTCACCCTCATCCACCAATATATTTCTATGACAAGTACCATCATGGAATAACTTAAATATCCCTAAACAGGATGATTTAAAAGTTGGCTCTAGCTTCAAAAATTTATAATTCATTATGTTTACTGGTAAGGATAGTTAACATCACTAATTTGATAGAAGAAACTTATGAAGGCAAAAAGCTACAATAGACAAAATATTTATTAGGAAAATATCTCCCTTGATGCAATTTTTTATTTCACTTAATAAATTGGAAATATAAAATATGGAAACTATGTTTATTTCCACAAAATAAAAAGATAGAATAAAATTCATCCAGGTATAAATGTGGAATGAAAATATTTTTCCCTAATCTCATCTGTTTAGTTCCAATGGAATGACAATAAATCCAACCCATTCAGCCCCAACATGAAATCTGGCCTTATGAGAGAGCATTTAGTCAGTTCATTGTTCTGACTTTGCACATTTTCTCCATAAAAGCAGATTTTAAGACTCCAAATGACTTTCAGATCATTGATTCTACTGCCAGCTGTTGCATTATAATGTTAGTTTTGGGCTATGTAAGGCATTTTTCTGTGCTCCGTTATTTGTTCTTTGGCACATCTTTTTAACAGGTGCTACACAGTAAAGAGAGACTAAACATTATGAGGCATTACAGGTGCTAGAGAAAAGATCTTTGAAATAAAACTAACTTCTTTCATTGGAATATAATTGCTTCTTGGCACCTATGACTTGACTTTTTAGCTATAGTTTGATCAATTTATGCTTGAATCTTTGGTTGCTGTAGCAGTTGGTTTTGAAAGGCTGCCTAATTTTAGTTTCTGTATAAACTTGTCGTCACTTGAATAGAGAACAAAGGCTGTCCTCAAGTTATTTATGCTGAACACCATTGGTCCTACCATTGCTAATCCTAAAGCTAACTAAAATTTTTTTAAAATCACATAAAAGAATTTGGGACTATTTGTTCCAAATAAAATAGTTTCAGAGGAATTCATGATAAAATGTTGAAAATAATAATTTGGGTGAATTAAGTATGTTTTGTGAAATACGAAAAATTGTGAAAGTCACTAGATTGTATTTGGGCAGAAAATCCCTGCATAGGTTTTTCTACTTCCTCTCTGCAAATGTTGGCTTTGTAGATTTTTTTTGAAGTTTTGAGTTTTCATAGCTCGAGGTCACTTTCCATTTAAAAATGCACTCCAGAAAGAGCTAAAGGAAGGTTCATAAAGGACACCTGGCTTATTCAGAGACCTTAGTTATTTCAAAGTAGATTTCTAAATGGAATCATTCTAGTCATCTATAAGGTGCAGTCGTGTTTGCCATAAAAGCTAGATTTTATAGTAGAAAAAAGTTTTCTTCTCAAAATAATATTTATGATATGTTTTCAGGCATAGTTGAATTAAAAAAATATATTTTTTCATAGATTTCCCTTTAAATATTCATTAAATTCTAATAAAAGTAAATATTTAATTGAAAAAATAGCTGCTAAATTATTCTCTTGTTACAAAAGTATCGATATTTTTTTCTTAACTTTACTATAAAATAAAATTCCTGCCAATGGCAAACAAAATTTTTATGATGCCCCTTACCTACCCTTCATCTCCTTCCATGGCCACTTCTTCCCTTATATTCTATATTCAAGCATTTTCTCGACGAATTTGTTCAAATTGCTTTCTGTGCCTAAAATTCTCAAAGTATCGCTCCTTTGCCTTAATGATATCAGCTCATTCTTTAGGTATCATTTAGATGTACATTTTGTTCTGAGTGGTCTCGGTGAAGACACCCTCTCCCTCACTCCACTGCATCCTGTGTAGGTATATTCCACCCAATGCCCCTATCCAAGCTTTTGTTTCCCTTCTTGCTGTATACTGCTCTGACTGTCTCACTCACCATGTTAACTGTAATTACCTCTTTACTCTCTGTTTTCTCTTAAGCATCACAAATGCCTTGGAGACAGAAGCTATATCTTATTCAACTTTGAATTTCTAGCATTGTCATATGATTGAACAAGGATTAATTCATTGTTCGCTTAATAGTTTGCCCAAAATAGCTTATTTTACCTTGACCTCTAATGACCCTATAATAGAGGAATTTTGTGATTGGTCTTCAAATCTACACAGAGAAAGGCAAACATTCTTATTTTTAATATACTTGTCTTTAGTGTCATTGGTTGACAGCTGTCACAGCAAGGCTGAAGGCCTCTTATGAATTAGAGGGCAGAGTTTTGGTTGTTATAGCAGGATAGAGATGATGGGGGAGACTTTCTGAGACTTAAGTACACTTGTGAGTGTGTGTTTACTGTATGGTTTCACTTATATAAGGAATCTAAAAAAGAAAGAAAGGATCAAACAGAAAAAGACTCAGAAACAAAGACCAAAGAGATGGTTGCCAGAGAAGAGAGGGATGAGGGATAGGTGAAAGAGGTGAAGGAATATAGTTAATATTGTAATAAGTTTGCATAGTAACAGATAATTACTAGAATTAGTAGGGTGATCATACTGTAAGGTACAAAAAGCATCAAATCACTATATTATATACCTGAAACTAATGAAACGAATATAGTATTTTATACCAACTATACTTAAATAAAACTCAGGTAAGAAAAAAATAATAATAAATATTTATTTCCCCAAATACAAAACAAAATAAAACAAAACAATCATTTGCTGAATAAATATATAAATGGAAGTATATATATTATACCCCATCCCTGATACATCAGGATTGTCTCTACAAGGGACAATAAATTCTTCTGTTGCCGATGTTCTGCTCATGCAAACTGATCTGTCCTAAGGTGTTCTTGAGATAATTAAGAAGATTCTTTGACAGTATAAGATCATCAATAAATGCATGGACTTCTGCATTTAGGTTTTTAGTTTAAAAGAAGTGAATTGTTCTGCATAAATGTATATGTTTTTGTATATAAAAGTAAATAAGAACTTTGGGTTTGGGAGCAAGTGGAGAATACAGAGAAAAGAAAAGATGAGAGAGATGAAAGAAGAGATAAACTAGGCAGACTGGCATCATGCTGGAACCTACAGGTAAAATTGTCTCATAATTCCTGGTGATGGATTAACCAAATGATGGATTAACCAAATGATGGTAATTCCTGCTTTTAATTCTAAATTGTTAGCATTGCTGTGAAGTGAACCTCTTTATTAATCTGAAATCTTAAGTTAAGACCATCACAAAATACAAGTGTCTTCTGAAGGTTTTTGTTTTATGTTATTTTTGTGTAAACAAGGGAAATAGGGCTGAGTTTCAAATTAAGGAAAAGAGACAGGAACAGCATCAGGAGGTGACAAAAGGGATTTTCAGCAGCATCAGAAATCTGGAAGGCAAATGTGCCATAAAATTATAAGTCCCTCAGAATTCACTAAAACCTGGGGAAGGTCGTTGGATAGAGATGTGGTTCAGTATGCTACAATTTCTGTGTGTGTGCGCGTGTGTGTGTGTATTTGCATTTGTCCCCATGTGTGTGTGTATGGGGGGGGCTTTTGTGAAAGAACAGCACAACTTCAGCTGACTTCTAATATATATATAACAATTCAATGCAATAATATTTGATCGCTAAATTAACAGCAAAGACTATAACTTCCCTGTCACAGTATATTTTCAGACATCGAAATATTGGTATTAGTACCAAAATTTACCTATCTACAAGAAAACCTCAAAGGTATTCTAAATATTAAAAATATGAAGTTCCAGTTTTCAGAAATAATTGGAAAAGTTCAAAGCAAACAATTAAAAAATATTGATCCTACTACATAAAGTTTAAAAGAGTAATAAAGAATATTAATTTTTAATGGCACCATCATTGTTACAGTAATTTGCACTAATCTTATTGCTTTATTTGAATAAAATTTTACAACCTTTAAATATGTTAATGGAGTTTTAGTAATGGTATACTATTTTTTATTCATAAATACTCTAAAATACACATCTATGCCTTGTGACAGAAGAGTTTTTTTTTTTTAAAACACATTTACTTTAATTTAATCTATAAAATGAGTGTGGTCCATTTTTTGTATGGTTATATAATAGATTGGTAAACTTTTATACAGAAAGAATGAATATTTTGAAATCAATTTAATAAAGTATGGAATCCAGAGGAAAAGCAACCACAGTGGTCCTTATGTAGGACAAAGATCCCTTTCACATTAACAGTGAGACAAACGCCCACTATAATATGGACTATGTTGTAGTACATTGCTTTTCTTGTAACAGTTTCTGTTTGATGCATTTAATTTGACCTGTTCATGATGTGTCAAGATGAATTATGTTATAGTGATTCTCTTGTGAGAATGCATAAATTCTAGTGTGTTTATGTCATTTAACATCAGTGTTAAATTTAAGTGTGTTTATATTATATTTCATGGGACCTGGATTTTCTCTAGATCTCTTGAATTCACTCATGGCAATGAGCTCACATTTTGTGAAGTAACTTGAGTCATATACAACCATAAACAATTAACCTAACTGGGAGATATATATAGAAAGGCACCAAATGTTCACCTTCAAATAATTTACGTACCAGCCCCTTCAGTAGTAGCCTATCCCATTGTTTCACTTTAATCACTGGTATAGTAGTGGAATTAATTGTTCATTGACATTCTAATCACCATGAGGTCTTGCAGCTATTGTTGATATACATAATTATGTGATTAGTTTTAAGACTCTTTGTATTACTCTCAACAAAAAAAAGTATTTTAATTTATATTCAGGGAAAATAGACTTACAATAATATCTATCTCTGACATGGTACAAATTCCCATTAAAATACACATATACTAAGATATTTCAATGAAGCATTTAATTAATAGGGATTTAATTGTTTTCCTTCCCTCCCTACAATATATTCTGTTCCAGTTGCTAGAGATAGGTAACAAATTATCTTAAACCTAGAGGCATAACATGATCACTTTATAGACAGATTATCTGGATGATGGTACACCATCTGATTAATGTAGTTAAGATTCTTACAGTCAGAGTGGGCAAAGAAGTTACCTAACATAAAATTATGTTCATCAGATAGTAACACACAGTGCCCACTGTGAGCTAGACACTGTGCTAAGAGCTGCTGGAGGCTCTAGATAGGAATCAACACGGATGCTGGTTTGAGAGCTGTCTGATAATGGAGAGATGAGATGATCTGCAATGCTAACTATTACAAGATGAATCTGAGGGGGAACTGGGGAGAGCCAGTGTACTCAGAGAAGATAGGAGACAGCATGAATCTGGCAGGACCTGATAAGGAGAGATTGAATAACCCTGATTTATCAAATGCTGTCTCACATGGAAAGGTTTTAAAATATCAAAGAAGAAAATCATTATCAGATCCTTCTTGTAACTATAATCATTTAGATACTTTCAAGTTTTACAATACACTGACAAGAAGATGGTACTTTGCTACCACATGAAATCCTTTTAATCATTTTTTATTTTGTTTTAAAAATCTTATTTTCTTGATTTTTTTTTTTTAATACAGAGTTAAAAATTTTAAAAGGTATTTGAGAAACATGGTTTTGTAAAATTTTGTGACTCCGGGCATTTTCATTGTTTTGACATGTTCTGGTATCCCAGAAAATATGCCAGGTTGTGCTTTCCCTGGTTTGTGCTTTGTACCTCATTCTGGTAAGCAAACTGCCAAACACCTGTGAACAGTCCACCAAGCTGCATATTTTAATTCTGATATATTTATAAAGGTAAAAGTTATAGCCACCTGGACTTTCTTTCTTATTTTTTTCAGGTTAAACAAGAATATTATTTTTTATTTTACAAATTGTTAAAACTATGTCAGCATCACTAAGGTTTTGTTTTCTTGGACATAATGCATTAGAAATTTGAAACAATACAGCCCAGGTAATTAGATATAAAGAAATCATGTCAAATGTAAAAGGAGGTTTTTAAAACTTTTGTTTTAGGACCATAATTAAACAAATTTAGTCTCCATATGACATCAAACATATCTGCAGGACCCTAGATGGTAACATTTTTCTTTAAATAGAACCTGATATTATGTTTTAGTCAGATTTGTTTTGTTTTGATTTGAAGAAATTAGTCTTATTCAAAAAAGTACAAGTAAAGGAGAGGGTTATTGTAAAGATTTAAGTAAGATAATGAGATAGCACTCACAGAAATGTAAGAACAGAGCAGAGGTCACAGAGAATTGAACTGCAGGTTAATTTTGGTTTCAAAATATCTTAGCTTGAGCTGACAAAACAAAATACCGTAGACTAAGAAGATTAAACAACAGAAATGTATTTTTTCACAGTTCTGGGGAGTGGAAGTCCAAGATCAAGGTGCCAGCAAATAAAATTCTTTGTGAAGATCCTTTTCCTGGTTTGCAAATGGCCAGCCACCTTCTTGCTGTGTTCTCCCATGGTGTGGAGAGAACAAGCTCTGGTCTCTCTCTCTTTCTATAGGGACACTAGTGCCATGGGGCATGACCCTGATGAGCTCATCTAAATCTAATTACCTCCGAAACGCCCCACCTCCAAATATCACCATACAGAGAGTTAGGACTTTAACTTATGAATTTAGGGGGGATACAGACTTTGAGCCCATAACACAAGGCACCTCTAGGGACATCAGGCACAAGGCCTTGAGAATACTGATTACATAACTTGGCCATTACTGTAACTAAACACCATTTTACCAGCCTCTTTTTATCCCAATACTAAATGACTACCTAGTAGATAATTAATGCACTGGTTTTCCTCTAGTTTTTCAGAAACTCTACTCAAGAATGTATCAGATGATCCTCAGTTAGCACTACTTAGAGCAGATATGCAGCTAGTTTATTCTTTTATCACTACTGTATCTTGCCTCTCTAAGTTTTCAAAACAGTATTAGGAAAATCTTATTTGTGTCTTAGGAATTATATTTTTTAAAGAGTAAATGTAAAATTAAAAAAAAATAACATATACAGATGATTGCAAATGAAGGTGAATAAATGGCATGGGGAAAGCATGTTTATCTTTAATTTCATGAAAAAAATAAAATTAAAATTGTATACATTCATTATGAATCTATAACTTTTGTGCTTACTTGTATAGGTTAAATGTTGCACGTTAAAAGGTATTTACAAACATTTTCATTAAAATCAAAAGTAAAAGCCTACCACCATATCTAAGGATTCTATATTCTCTGTCACTACATTTTACATGTTTGGAAGAAAATATTTATCACAATACACATTTGAAAGCAAAATTTGTGTGTGTAAGAGTATATGTATAAAATTATTTATATTTTCCTCACCATTAATCTTCTTCCAAAGGGTCTCAATAATATTCCCTAACTCAAGTACACAAATTTCATACAAATATAGAGTACTTTTTAATATATTAAAGAAACAAACTTGCCTTGTGCCATACTAAGGATACATGTTCCATAAAAAGGCACAAGAAAGTCTTCTTACATAACACATTATTTCTGCCTTTCATAATTAAAGAATGCATATCCATTATTAAAAATGTAAAACAAAGAAAAGCATAAATAAGCAAAAATAACTCACAATTACACTATCACGAAATATACAGTTATCTGAAGCTAACCAGTCCCTAATGAGATTTTTCTATTTTTGAAAATGGACGATTTCTTCCCTGTAGTGCTTCTTTGAATGTAACACATTAGCTTCTAAGATATAGGCATACTTTGCTTTGCATTTTGCTTTATTGTGATTTGCAGATATTGCGCTTCTTAGAAATTGAAGATTTGTTAAAAAAATTGGTGCCATTTTCCAACAGCATATGCTCACTTTGAGTTTCTGTGTAATATTTTGGCAATCCTCACAATATTTCAAACTTTTTCATTATATTGTATTTGTAATGTTGATCTGTGATCATAATCTTTGATATTATTATTATAATTGTAATTCAAGATGCCACAAACCATGCCTATATCATATGGAAAATTTAATTGATAAATGTTGTGTGTGTTTTGACTGCTCCACTGACTGGGTATTCTCTCATCTCTTTCCCTTTCCTTAGGACTCCCTCGTCCCTGAAACATAACATTATTAATAACTGGCCTAAAGTGGCCTCTAAGTGTTCATGTGGAAGAGTCACACATTTCTCATTTTAAACCAAAATCTAGAAATGATTAAGCTTAGTGAGGAAGGCATGTTGAAGTTGAGATAAGCTAAAAGTTAGGCCTCTTGCACCTAACAGTTAGCCAACTTGTAAGTATGAAGTAAAAGTTAAATGAAGGAAATTAAAAATGTTATTTCAGTGAACATATGAATGATAAGAATGTGAAACAGACTTATTCCTGATAGGAAGAATATTTTAATAGTCTAAATAGAAGATGAAACCAGCCACAACAGTCCTTTAAATCAAAGCCTAATCCACAGCTATTTCCTCCCTTCAATTTTAGGAAAGCTTAGGGATATAAGAAAGCTGCAGAAGAAAAGTTTCATCCTAACAGAGGTTGGTTCATGATGTTTAAGGAAAGAAGCTGTTTCCATAAGCGCAACGTGAAGCAGCAAATGCTGATGTAGAAGCTGCAGCAAGCTATTCAGAGGATCTAGTCAAGATACTTAGTGAAGGCGGCTACACTAAACAACAGATTTTCAACATAGATGAAACAATCTTATAGTGGAAGAAGATGCCATCTAGGACTTTCATAGCTAGAGAGAAGTGAATGTCTGGCTTCAAAGCTTCAAAAGCATGGCTGAATCTCTTATTAGGAGTTAATGCAACTGGTGACTTTAAGTTAAAGCCCGTGCTTATTTACCATTCCAAAAATCCTAGGTCCGTTAATAAATATGCATAGTCTACTTTGCCTTTGCTCTATAAATGGAACAACAAAACTTGGATGACAACACACCTGTTTACAACATGGTTTACTGAATATTTTAAGCCCACTGTTGAGACCTACTTCTCAGAACTAAAAGATTTATTTCAAAATATTACTGTTCATTGGCAGTACACCTGGTCACCCAAGCTCTGATGGAGATATACAATGAGAGTCATGTTGTTTTCATGCCCGCTAACTAAACATCCATTCTGCAGCCCAAGGGACATGGAGTAATTCCAACTTTCAAGTAAGTGTTATTATTTAGAAAGACATTTTGCCATGGATAGTGATTCCTCTGATGCATCTGGACAAAATAAATTGAAAACTTTTTGTAAAGTACTCACCATTCTAAATGCCATTAAGAACATTTGTGATTAGCAGGAGTTTGGAAGAAACTGATTTTAACCTTCATGGATAAATTTGAAGAGTTCAGGATTTCAGTGGAAGAAATAACTGCAGATGTGGTAGAAATAGCAAGAGAACTAAAAATAGAAGTGGAGCCTGAAGATGTCATTGAATTGATGCAATCTCATGATAAAACTTTAATGGACAAAGAGTTGCTTCTTGTGGATGAGCAAAAACAAACAAACAAACAAAAAACACCAAGGTTGTTTCTTGCGATGGAATTTGTTCTAAGAAGATATGAAGATTGTTGAAATGACAATAAAAGATATAGAATATTACATAAATTTAGCTGATAAAGCAGTGGCAGGGTTTGAGAGAATCAACTACAATTTTATAAGAAATACTACTGTGGGTAAAATGTCATCAAATGGCATTGCATTCAATAAAGAAAGCATTTGTGAAAGAATCAATTGGTGTGGCAAACTTCATAGTTGATTTATTTTAGGAAATTGTCATAGTCCCCACAACCTTCAGCAACCACCACCTGATTAGTCAGTAGCCATCAACATCAAGGCAAGATCCCTGACTAGTGAAAAGATTATGACTTGATGAAGGCTCAGAAGATGGTTAATAGTTTTTAGAGATAAAGTATTTTTTTTTAATTAAGTTATATTTGTTGTTTTTTAGATACTATTGCACACTTAATAGATTGCAATATAGAGTAAACATAGCTTATATATGCACTAGGAAACCAAAAATAATTGCTGAATCACTTTATTGTAATATTTGCTGTAATATTTGCTTTATTGATGAGGTCTGGAATTGAACCCACAATATAGCTGAGATATGCTTGTCATTATACTTATATATTTTTTTCCCTCTCTTTGATTCCCCCCCACACTTCCACCCCTGACCTATGGATGTCACCGTTTCCCCCTAAGAACTGAAGGTGGGGGATCGTGTGTCTCCTCCCACACATTCGCAGCATGCACCTGGGGCCTGGCGCCTCCTGGGCCTGGTGCCTCCCGGGCTTGGCGCCTCCAGGGCTTGGCACCCCAGGTGCACTTGGGGGGCCTGGCGCACCCAGGGTATGGTCCATTGGCTCCACCTGGGGCGCGAACTCAGGACCTTCTGCGTGTAAAGCAGACTTGCTAACCACTACACTATGGAGCCACCCCGTTATGTTCTTTCTTTCTTTCTTTTTTTTTTAATGCTATTTTCAGAAATAGTTTATTAGACAAAACCAAACTTAAGTTTTCTCCTGAACATCTTCCTCTCTAGATATCCGTTTTCATTAATGTTCTGTTGATTCTATTTCCCTAGGCTAATGTCAGTCATGTTTGGTCAACTTCTACCTTTAAAAGCCAAGCTGATTCTTCTTTATATCTGTTCTGAGTTTTTCAAACATGGAAGGAACTATAGCAAATACTGTGTTCAATATCTGGGAATTAAAATAAACTATGTCCCAAAAACTTTAAATAAAGTATATAAAATTTTCCTCTGACGTTCAAGTCAAATTTTAAAGGACAGGTATGACAAGTGACTAAATAGCCTGCCTGCTCAACTTCTAGGTAGTTGCCTACGAGTTAACCATGAGTACTGCTTGAAAGTATTAACATAGCTGATGAAGGAATGAGTCCATAAGAAGAGGGGATTGCAAAATTGACATACTTTTTGATGGTGTGAATTTCTAATAATGTTATGCTGGAGCAGAGTCTAACAAGCCTGTGTAAGAATCATAAAATGCTAGAGAATGGCACTTCATTTGATTTACTATTTATATTAATTTGGGCAAAGAACAAACAACAAAAAACAACATGCCATTATTAAGAAAATCAATAAGATTTAATGACTTTTGTCTGTCCAATGGCAAAGATAACCTCAAAGGTTATATTTTCATTATCCTATGGTACACTAGTTTCTATCTAATTTAGGAATTTAAGATTATCATTTGACTTCCCAGTGGCATGCTTTCTGGGATAGAATGCGCTCATCAGAGAAATCAAGTACCTGGCCTCCTAATTCAGTGTAAGAAAATCCACAAAACTCCTGAGAGATAAATATATTTTGGTGTGGATACAAAATCTGGTCTCTAAGAGAACTGAAGGACAGGTTTAAGATCATAACCAATTTGTCACATTCATGCGAGACAGCCTTCTGCAGTCTAAACATTCCTTAGTGAGCAGCTGGCTGTTCTTATCTTCTGTCAAGGAAAAATGATCCCTAACTCGATTGGGGAAAGAATGTTTGTTGTGTGTCATAGAATTCGCAGCCTCCTTCTGGGAAGAAATCTGTGTTCCTAATCAAATACATAAGCAAAGTTTTCATAAATGTATATGAAATTGAGACTTTCTGGAGAGTTAGTTGCCCATACTTAATTGAATATGAGCCTAGAGTATTAACCTTTAAGCACATATTCTTTTCTTTTTATATCTACACTACTATCATCATGAGTATTTAACCTCATTTTTTCTAAACATGTCGCTACAAAGAGAGAATCTTAGAATTGGTCTGCTAGAGGCCTTTCTTTTTCAGCAATATTATAATGAAATTTTAATGGTCTGTTTTCTTCTTTCAAATCAAGGCCAAATAACCTTGCCTGACCATGAGCACTCTAGCTTTTTCCCATTCTTACTTAGAGCAACCAGATTATTTTTTAAAAAACATCCCTTATATGTCACTTCTTTGACTGAAATGTTAATGGTTCATCATTGCCTACCTAAACAGTACATGCCAGTAGCACATAAATCATACTTCAAGCCATTCTCTCAACCTGAGGCTTAACTGCAAGAATTCTACGCCAGACACATGGAATCTATTCACTCTACAAAATTCTGTATTTTTCCCCCACTGATCTTACTTTCTTCATGCTTTTATATGAAATTTCCTCTCCTACCTCACTTCTATTAATATTTATATGTAAATAAGAGCTCAAATGCCACCTATAATCTATCCATAGTTCCTTTAACCAGATTTAATCTCTTTCTTTTCTCAAAACATATTGATACACTAAGATATATAACTACAGTCACATACCATATAATGATGTTTCCGTCAATGATAGACAGCACATGACAGTGGTCCCATAAGGTTGTAATTATGGAGCTGAAAAATCCTATGGCCTGGTGACACTGTAGCCATTGTAATATTATAGTGCAACGCATTACTCACATGTTTGGGGTGATACTGGCATAAACAAACATTGTTCTGCCAGTTATATAAAAGCATATGAATTTTCACAGTGGAGGATTTAGCAGAAGTTTTTGCAGACCTCAACAAGCTTCTTAAAGTTTGAAAACATGGACTCCAACACCAGAAGGTTTTTAGTATAAGAAGAGAATGTTTATGGGACATTAACTGCTTACAAGCAAATCTATAATAAAACACACACACACACACAAGCAAAACGCCATGGATATTTATCTGAAAATCGTGACACCTCCTCAAGAAGTGTCTCAAGTAGTTCCTTCAGGAGGTATTCCAGAAGAAGACATTGTTATCTTAGAAGATGACAGCTCTATCCATGTTCTTCCCTGTGAAAACTTTTAGTGGGACAATATATGGAGGTGGAAGATAGTGATAATGATGTACTTGACCTTGTGCAGTCCAAGGCTAATATGTGTGTTTGCGTCTTTGTTTTTAACAAAGAAAGTTTAAAAAGTTAAAAAAATTATAAATAGAAAAAACTTATAGAATAAGAATATAAAGAAAGAAAATATTTTTGTATAGCCGTACAATGTGTGTTTTAAGTTAAATGTTATTACAAAAGAGTCAAATTTTTAATAAATTTAAAAAGTTTATAAAAAGTTATAAGCTAAGGTTAATTTATTATTAAAGAAGTTTACAGTGTTTGCAAAAGTCTACAGCAGTGTACAGCAATGTAGAAGCCTTCACATTCATATGCCACTCACTCAGTCACTCACTCACTCACTCAGCAACTTTCAGTGTCTTGCAAGCTTCATTCATAGTAAGTTCCCTGTACAAATGTATCATTTGTTACCGTTTATACTATATTTTACTGTATCTTTTCTATGTTTAGCTATGTTTAGGTACACAAATAGTTACCACAGTATTATAATTTCCTAGAGTATTCAGTATAATAACATGCTGTACAGGTTTTTAGCTTAGAAATAGGCTGTACTACACAGCCTTGGTGTGTAGTAAGCTATACCATCCAGGTTTGTGTAAGTGCACTCTATGACGTGAGTGCAATGACAAAACCACCCGACAATGTACTTCTCAGAATGCATTTCTGTCATTAAGCAGCACATGACTATAATATTTATTGAAGACAATATATGTCATGATATTCTAAGCACTAAAGATCATGCTTTTACAGAGCTCATCATATTCTAGTAAGGACAACAAATAACTAAAAGGTAAACAAAATAGCAAATAATACAATTTTGGAATCTGAGAAGTTCTAAGATGAAAATGAAACAAAGTAGAGAAAATAGAGTTGAATGAAGTGAAGGATAAATGGGAGTGTTTTCGGTAGGACTTAATGAAAAACTTCCTAGGAAGGTGATATTTGAGCAGAGACCTGATCGAAGTAAGGAAATTTGCAATTGGACTTTTGAGAACAAAAGCCCTCCAGGCACAGGTTAGAGCAAGAGTATGGTCCTTTTGGTGGAAATGAGCTTGGAAGGTTGATAATTCAGCTTTCACCTACCTATTATATTCTACCCTTAATAAAGAAATCAATTGTTATAACAACAAAAGTTCACAAATCCTTCAATAGGAAACAAATTTATATCTTTAAGAAATTTACAGATACTTAATGTTTTACTGGACAGACACTAGCAGCTCTGAAGTATATGTAAACAGCACTCTTAAAGAAAAATATTTTGAAGGTTATGTTTATATTATGTCTGGAACATCAGCCTTATCTAAATTTAATTGAAATCCCCCTCACCCTAAATATCATAAGGCAATTTTCAAATACGGTCTAGAGTCATATATTTTTATGAAAGAAAACATAATTAAATGGATTAAGAGACAGAAATATGAGTGTTCCTTTCATTTCCTTCCTACATGCAGATTTTGATAAATTATAAAATACTATTTAAAATTTTTTTCACCACCTTGTATCATAGTTAGTTATGGAAGCATATCTCTCTCACTAGATCACAAGCTTCCTGAGGGCAGGGGCCATATTCCATTTATCTTGGTATCTGCTCTGCTTATCTATTATACACATCTTGCAGAACAGTTATTCTCAATACTTATTTGTTGAATAAATAAATGTGTGTGTATGTGTGTGTGTGTGTGTGTGTGTGTGTATATATAGATATCTATATATACACACACACACACACACACACGCATATGTATGTGTACCTTCTATAAGGTAAGTCTTTGCAACATTATAGATTCTAAATTTATTTCCTTTTCTTAAAAGATAATTAATAATAAGTAATGTTACAAAGGCTGTATTGTTTATTTTGTTGACTCAGAATCTAGCAGTCTTGGCCTGTAGTAGGCTAATAAGTATGTTTTGAATATTGAACTAAAACTTCTCTAACTATTCCACCAAACAAATATTGGTCTTCAAGGCAAGCAACTCAGGAGTCTATTTTCTTTCTCTAATGATTCAATGCTTCTCAAAAAATTCTTGAAAAAAAAAAAACTCCCAAATAAGATTACAGGCTTTACAATGAAGTCAGATTGGCTCTGGTGATTGATCAGTCAGAGCCATTAACTCTACATGCTAAAGAAGCATTTCCTGTTATAGCAGAATTTCTATAATAAAGTAACAGTTGAGAAAGTGTTCAGACTTAAATAGGTATATGTTCATTTGATGTAAAAATTCAGATTTTATAAACAATTATCAATACATTAATGAGGAAATCAGTTCCTCTGTAATACAATGATGCTGTCAGTAGAAAAAGTCTCAAGAAAATAATTGAGCCTAAAGATTTTATTGAATAATATAACTGTTTTCAAATGTTTATTATTAGCACAGGTTTCTAACAGTCTTTCTGACCTTTACTAACTCAAGTTTCATTTCCCTTTATCTGAAGAGTATCACAAGCCATCTCCTCCTCACTCCAAGAATTACAAAGCCTTGTCTACTAATCACAGGGTGATGCTTGGGAAAGCCCTTAGATTGTACTCATGTATGAATTTTAAAAGCCTGTAATCTTGATGAACTATAGAACCAGAGTGTGATGGTAGCTGTTGCATATTTATCTCCTCCCTGAAATATAGTTCTTAATCATGGCAACATTTGGGGTTTGGTTTTGTTTTTTCCAATTGTGCATCTGCAGCCTTTATTTCCACCATAAAAATCCAAACTCTAATAGTCACGGTATTAATATGTAATATATTCTAAAGTATATGCGAGATCCCACTGTCTAGTATCTCAAAGATCATTGTCAATTCTCAATCATCAAATTTATGTGCAACAACCAAGCATGCCCACAAATGTGCCCTTTTCCCTCCACCAGACATTTTTTAATCAGATAACAAATCAGGGTGAGTTTTGTCAAGGGATTCATTTTCCTCCAGCAGTGATTGCATTAGCTGTCACAACTGGAGCTAAAGTCACGTACTTTGGGTCACATTTTCCTTGATCCAGTTCTGTTCCTGCCGCTGGCAATATCAGCAGCTGTGATTATTGTAACTACCCCCAGGTAACAGAATTTAGCATTTCATTTTGGAGGAAAAAAGAGGCAGTGAAAAGCAATAGAAGGCTTAGTGTCTGTATATTGTTTATGACATTCCCAAGTACCATACAGCTGAAAGAAAAAACATCATTTAGTGCTGCCTGCATGGGACAGAGGAGGGCACAATATATGGGCCATCACTCAGGCAACAGTGCATTAAAAATTCCTTTTGCTCCCCCAGTAACTTGGTCACATTGCGGGGGGAGGCGGGGGGAAGGTTGCAGTTATTTGAAATCTCAGTCTTGCTGAATGCTATGTTGGTGTTCTTTTCATGATTATCTTTGTTCCTTATTCTTTTTCCATATCAAAGAGAAATCAATGCTTAAAAACAGTCTTTTCAAGATTGACATTTATTTTGTAAGCCAAAACAAATCATTTTTAAAACTCCGACGTATCATGTAGGATGAGAAATGCTATTTTGTTTAAAAACTTCGTTTTCTTAGTGAGCAACCCAATGTAAGTTCACATACATGCACCACATCAGTTTCGAAATAATATAGAGAGTTTCATAGCTTAAAGTCAAAAATGGTCTCACATGTCAAATATGCTGCATTCTAGAGCACAACATATCTGTATTACATTCTGATCTGAGTTCTAACAGTGCTGAGGACAAGGGCTCAATTGTGAAGGTTTGCTTTTCGTTTTCTTATTTTAGTTGAATCCTTTACCCTCCTGTACACAAAATCCACCAATGTCTTTTCCTGGATAGTATTTTTGGAAAAAGTTGATCTTTTTTAAAAGCTTTAAGTGACTGAAATATCCTATTAGATCTGTCAGGAAAGGAAGTTGGTGTGAAGGAGATAACAGAACACCTGTGCAGAAGTGTGCCACAGCCCTTAAACCCTAGAGACACATTACAAACCCCAGTTTAGTTCATAATTCTAAACCAATTTAATGTAGAGACTCATGATTTGAAATGATAAATAATTTTAGAAAAATGTTTGCTTTTATTTGTGTGGAATCCATCCACCTACCTCACAGGCCCTACAGATACTATAACCCTTTTCATTTATATGTGTGTGCACATATTCACAATTTGACCTTCTGCAAATGAGGTATTAACTATCCCCAAGCTCCGTCTACCACATGGAGATGGCTTAGTGAAAATAAGAACTTGACATCTTAGTTAAGGTCAACTTTAGAGCAAAAGCCAAGGGGTGAAATCATTATGTCCTTCTTCCATCTTCTGATACTTCTTGATTCTCTTCTGAGTATCCTTGAGGGCAAAAGTCAGCTGGGCTGCAACAGCCTTGCCAGCACTATGCGACACTTAAGAATACACTAGAACGCTGAGGGTGGGGGAAATTCCTCCTGCCACTAAACTTTTCAGAGGCATTACACAAATGAAGAAACCAAAAATATGCCACTTTTTCTCAGCATCATTTAATTTTCACACTATCCAGCCAGAACTATAAATACCACAAAGACTTCTTACACTATTTTTTTCTTTTGTGCTATAGCATTTTTCACCTTCTAACATAGAATGCAACTTACTTATTTTATATTTATTATTTATCATGTCTTCTCCACCACAATAAATATTTTATATTTATTATTTATCATGTCTTCTCCACCTGACAGTCTGACTTCCAGATTTCAGAAGTGCCTAACCAGATCTCACATTATGATCTCAAGCCAATTCCATCCACTAACCCATTTCCTATTTGCCCCAAAATTACTTGCTTGCGGCACTTGAAGCTGCAGCGTTTACCCCGAGATAACTCACAGATTACAGTCCTAACTTTACCCCCAAAGTATGCCATGAAATATTTTGCTTTTATTATTATTTTTGTATTGCTCTAGTACATCAATAGTCTTTGGAAAAAATGACATCATTCTATTTATAGCATTCTGTTTTTAGTAGTGGTATTTCCATTTACAAAATATAGTAATTATTGCTGAAAATGTCAAATCCTAGAAAACGTAGCATTCCTACGTGTGATGTTAAATTAATGCTGCAACAAGATGTACTTTTTTTCCTAAATGGGAAATGGATTCAGTCTCAATGTATATCTCCTACTGGTTCTATTTCTCTGGTATAACCTTGACAGATATACCTTCTATATAGCTGACCCCCTTAAATGTGTTGAGGACACTGGAACAGGAATAGAAGAAAACAAAAAAAAAACCACTTCTTTTTTTCTTTTTCTTAAAGCTACTAGGCGTTGTGATTTTATTTTATTTATGCTCACTGGTTATTGATCTCTTTTGTGTGGCAGACTGAATAGTTAATTGCTACATAGAGCATATAAGAGAATTTTTAAGTGTGCAGCAGAGATCTTCCTTCTGCTTATTTTCCAGGAAGGGAGATGTGATCTGGTTTGACATTTTTGGACCACTTCAGCTATTCTCAACAAAAATCTGTTTTGTAGCCTCTTGATTCTGGGTTTTCTTCAGCTGGAAGGCTTCCTTCTTGAATTCAGGTCCTGCAAGATGGTTCAAGTCTTGGTGTTTTTGTGCCACAGATCACGTTTATACATTGTTGACTCATCACATGGCAAGAGGGCCATAGTTTCTCCTCTTTTTACCTTTTATCTTTTGCAGTCCTCTTCTAATCAAATATACACATGAGAAATCACAAGTTTGCTACCAAAATCAAACTTGAGAATATGTTGCTATTCTATCCATCTCACAGACATTATTGATTTTTAAAAGGAGTTTTCTTGGCAACCTACTTACTTGGCATAGAGTGGGGTTGCAGAGTGCAAGCACACGGAAGAAAAATAAAAGCCACAGCAATTTCCCTTCAGACCAATAATTTCTAACTCTCACTATTGCCAAACTCATACACTCCAAATATAAATATTCAGACCAGGGATAGAAAGTCATGGTAACGATGAGAGCAGACTGACACACAAGCCCAGGAACACTTGCAGCCTCTTAGTAAATCCTGAAGAGATATATCAGCTGGTGTGGTACTGGGGCTGTCTTTAGGATATGGGCTATTGGTGCCGTATGTGTTTAGGTACGAGCCGTTAGTCAAATTTCCAGTACTCAGTATTTTGCTAAAAAATTCATTCATAATTCAAGAAGAAGGAAATTCTGATACATGCTACAACACAGATAAGCCTTGAAAACATTATGCTATGTAAATTAGGCCTGATAGGAAAGGACAAATATCGTATGATTTTATTTATATGATGTATAAATGTATTCTATTCTGGAATAGTTAAATTCATAGAGACAGAAAGTAAAATAGTGATTTACAGTGGCTGGCAGAAGAGGGGAATAAGTGTTATTGTTTAATAGATACAGAATTTCTGTTTGGGATGATGAAAAGTTCTGGGGATGGATGATGGTGATGGTTACCCAACAGAGTGAATGCACTTACTGCCACTGAACTGTATACTTAAAATGGTTAAAGTGGCAAATTTTATGTTACATATATTTACTTAATGTCTCTGAAGTTTAAGACCTTGTTTGGTATGTTAAGAGCCATACCATTACCCGAGTAAATTTCACAGGAATTTTGCCACTTTCCGTACATACAGTAGAAATAATCATTACCAACTGGGACATTTGAACCATTAAAGATATTATGTGCTGCATGTATATATACATAGCATTTGTTGGAATTAAAACAGAAAGATTTACCCATTAAGAACCTAATTTTTGGATGATGCTATTGGATGATGCTATTACTTCCTTATGGCTGCCATAATAAGTCAATACAAATTGGGTAACTTGAAACAACAGAAGTTTATTATCTACAATCCTGAAACCCAGAGGTCTGACATCAAAGTGTTGGTATGGCTACAGAGGCCCTAGGGAAGAATCTGTTTTGTTTTTTCAGTTTCTGGTGACGGCCAGTGTTCCTGGGCTTGTGTGTCAGTCTCCTCTGTGTCTCTCTCATAAGAAAACTTGCATTAAATTTAGGGCCTATCCAGAAAATCCAAGAGTTTCTCCTCATCTCAAGATCCTCAATTTATTTACATTTACAAAGATCTTTTTTTCCAAATAAAGCAACAATCACAGGTTCCGGGGATTGGCACATGGATAAATCTTTGGGGAGGGTGAGACACCATGCAGCTCACTACAAATGATATGTATCTGATTATACATTTTTCTTAATTTCAAATAATTTATTTATAAATAATATGTGGGAAAATGTCATTTAAATTGCCTTTGAACTGGACTCTTGGCTTCCATTTATAGCCCTCTGATGATCTCTTGTCCATACAACAGAGAGCATGACTCTTTTAAAAAGTAAATGAAAACCTGTTACTTTTTTGCTGAAAACACTTTCAATGATTCCCAGGCTATCCCATCCATAGTGGGATTTTTCATTTACGTGTAAAGAGCCCACATAGCTGGCACATATTGTTTCTCTGTGGCCCTACAAGATCTGAAATCTTGCAGAGCTTTGAAAAAACCTGAAGAGATTAGCAGAAGGTGAAGGTGAAAATTTGGGGATCAGCCTACATTTAAAAATATTTTACTGTGGGAGAAAGAACAAAACCATTAGAAAAACAAATATCCACTAAGCTCCCTCTTCAAGTGCTGCAAGTTGATTCAGGGTCGATGAAATAGTTTCAAATGCTTTTGTTGGCAACAGAAAAAAAGAAAAACTGAGTGAAGAGACATTCATTCAAACTCCCTCTGCTACTTTTTCAGAAGAAAAATGAAATTATTTCCCAAAGGAATGAATAAACCATTAATCCACTTAATTCTACAATCCTTCTAAATTCAACTACAAATAAATCCAATTTCAATATTAAATTGTTAATGCTCAGTATGGAGACTGCACTGTTTTAAAGTCAAAATTGTAATGTCAAGATGACACTATTACACCTGATGTTTCCTTCTGTTAAGAGAACCCTAGCATCATAGTTCTTCTCTTTCACCTATTAATATCCTATCAAGGTGGGATAAGTTCTGTTTGAAAACTAGGAATGCAGTTGCTCAATCCACCCTCTTTCTTCATATTGGAACCCAATTAATCTACAGGAAACATCCATCTCTTGTTCCTCTTTGCTGTAATTTTATAGGGTCAGAGAATTGAGTACAGAAAAGTTTGTAAGGTATAAATCTGTATAAATCTGAGATTTTATATTAAGGCATCTCATTATTGTCACATGCCTACATTCCCTTGTATCAGCATCCTCAATAATCAAAAAAGATATTTTATCACCATCTGCCTGGCTGCTTCATCTTATATCTCAAGTGGTTCAGAACATGGGAAGAGAAAAACAAAAAAGTTCATCATTTTTTTGGTACCTCTTCAAACTTCAATTGTGTTTTTATTTGCTAAAAGCTTAATTTATAAAGCATTAGGACTGCACCTATAAATAATATGTTCAGTGATGCCTCTTTTTAATAGCATTTATTATTTCTTACAGATATTGATGTTTTTAATGGTCAGATAGTCCTTCCTATGAAATATTTTACCATATTAATTTGTATATTTATTTAATTTATTTTTTTAATATCAAATAGGGAATCAATAAACTTCTGTTAAATTAATAACCCGCCATAGGCTTGGAATAGTTTAGTCTCTTAGGAATAGATGAGAAATGGCATGCCACTCTTAAAATAAGTCCTACTATTTGAATTTTCTTCCCACGGTTGCTGAGACTCTTTTGTACACATTTTTTTTAAACTAATTCTAAATTTAATCAATACCTCTAACTTTTTCCAAAGGAGAGAAGTAAAGAACTTTAGAATTTCAACTCTCACTGTACGAATCTCATCAATCAAATCCTTATTATTGTTTTTTAGAATTTTAATTTTGCCTCTTACAATAGCACCAAAAAGTTTCTATTATTTTTATTGCCACCTACTTAAAGTGCTTCTTTTTCTCAACTCTATAAATTACCTTGTTTTAAAATTATAATTCTATTAGTATGAGTTCACTCAAATAAATAGTAGGTTTTAACATAGGTAACTAGAGGCCTACACGAATCCTGCAAAGCCTGAGTAAAAACAGTTTAAGCTATCCCCTACAGAAAATCTCAACCTGGAGTACCAAAGTAGTCACTTCTTAGGAGCTTACCAGGTATCAACTAAAAATCTCAAGAATTTCTGGGGACAATTTTGAAAAGATGGTAGTAGTGGCTGCATAGTGTTTTAATATATCCAAATCCCCATATTATACCAGACATACAAATATCAAGGCCAGGGTTCATGGGCAATATCTATAACAAATCTAGGTAGCAAGGTATAACCGGAAACTTGAACTTATATGCCGATGAAAACAAACTACCGTTAACCATAAGACCTATATGGTATCAGAGCCAAAGGAAATAGAGGAAAGCAGTAGAACCTCTGAAAGACCTGAGAACAGAAGAACACAAAAATGGACAAATACTAAAAATTGTTCAAGAAATTTTCCTAAAATAAAAAAAAAGCTATAGATTGAAATAGCAAAACAATTCATATTTTTGTAAAATCATTTAACTTTAACAATAAAAATTCCTTGGAGATTTACAGAAAAAGAACAAGTAATTTGTAAGGAAAAGGGTAGTTTATCATCAAACTTCATATAGGGCAAAGAAATATGCCATAAAATAAATGGAATGACGTATTTAAGATAAGCAAGTGGGAAAAACGTGAGCCAAAGACTTTTACATCCAGAAAAACTGACTTTTAAGTAAAAAGAGTAGAGCTGAACATTTATCACCAAAAATGTATGGATTATTATTTGTATAAGCCTTTCTTGAAGAATCTAATAGAAAACAAGCTGCAGACAGCCAAAACGACTGAAGAGATGTTGATATAAAGACTAGCAATGAGCGCTAAATATATAACTGTTCATTGAACTAAGAACAAATGAAAATTAAAAAGGAAAGAGTATAATGAGTCATGGTTAGATGTTTAGGCAAGGTATACATATTCATCTGTGAATTATGGGTGGAGAATAGAAAGAGCCTATGCAAAAATTGTTAACTGCTTTCTGAATCATAATTAGTGGTACTGTTAGTATTGATAATTTAAAATTGTTGTGAATGTCCGAGTCGGCTTGGACTGCCATAAGAAAATATCAGATATTGGGTGGCTTAAATGACAGAAATTTATTTTCTCACAGTCTGGAGGCTAAAAGTTCAACGTCAAGGTGCCATTGGGGTTGGTTCTGGTGAAGTGAGACATATCTTTCTGGCTTTCAAAAGGATTCTCATACGGCCTTTTCTCTGAGTATGTATGCAGACAGAGAGATATCTCTCTTCTTAGGACAACAGTCCCATCAAATTAAGACTCTACCTTTATAACATCTCTTAACATTACTATCTCCTTATAGCTCCTATCTCCAAATAATACTGGGGGTTAAGGCTTCAATATATAAGTTTTGAAGACAGGGGATACAATTTAGTCTATAACAGTTAGTGTGATGTAAGATAAAGTAAATAAATATGAGATTTTCTAATTGTATTATCTCCTGTGCATAAGTGAGTATAGAAGAAGTTAAGTAGAAACTGTAATACTGACTTTAATTTGGCAGTGTCATTGTAACCTATAAAGGAAAACCCATTAGATTATCCTTGGACTTCTCGGCACAAACTTTACAAGCCAGACAGGAATGGAATCAAATATTCAAACTATTTTGAAAGGAACTGACAGCCAAGAATAATGTATCCAGCTAAGCTCTCCTTTAGATATGAAGGAGAAATTAAGACCTTTACAGACATACAAAAATTGAGGGAATTCTCTACTACGAGGCCTGCACTACAGGAAATACTGAAAGGGGTCAGCTCACCTAAAACAAAATGACAAAAGAAAATTACATAATTAGGAGTGAAGTGGCTAGCAGGCAAAAAGAAACAGAGGTGTGCAATCCTTAATAAGAACAGGACATTATAAGCTTAAACAATAAGGAGAGATTTGCTATAGCAAAATAGTAATGAACCTTCCGCATACATATGGACAAACTGAGGCAACAATGGCTGAAAAGGGAAGGATTCAAAGATCCAGATTTGCAAAGGGGAATAGAGATAAGGCACACACAGAGGAAAAGGGATGACTGTATATATATATAATTATCCTATACATATTCGTAAAGGTAACCACACACGGAAGATTGAGAACTGAAGTATATAACATAAAACAAGAAGAACCAGAGGCAAAACCCACAAAAGCCAACCAAAATAAAGAAAATTGAAACACAAGGACAAGGAAGCAATGGAAACACCAAGCTACCAGAAAGCAAAAGATAAAATGGCTATAAGACGACTTCATATTTCAACAATCACTCTAAATGTAAATGGACTGAACTCATCAATAAAAAGGCACAGAGTTGCAGAATGGATTAAAAAACAAAACCCAACCACACGCTGCCTCCAGGAGACATATCTCAGTTCCAAAGACAAATATAGACTCAAAGTGAAAGGGTGGAAAATGATATTTCAAGCAAATGGCATTCAGAGAAGAGCAGGAGTAGCTAGCAGTACTAATATCGGACAAAACAGACTTCAAAATAAAAAAGTAGAGAAAGGTACTGAGGAATACTTCATAATGATAAAGGGAATCATGCACCAAGAAGACATAATACTTATTAATATCTATGATCCCAATCAGGGAGCCCCGAAATATGTAAAGCAATTACTAACAGAACTAAAGTGAGAAACAGACCAAAACACTATCATAGTAGGGGCTCTAAATACCCCACTGTTGGATATGGACAGAACATCCAAACAGAAAATCAATAAGGAAATCACATCCTAAAATGACACATTAGACCAACTGGACATAATTGACATTTGCAGAGCCTTGACATCCCAAGACAGCTGCTTATACATTCTTCTCTAGCACACATGGAACATTCTCAAGAATAGACCACATACTGGGACACAGAGATAGCCTCAACAAATATAAGAGGGTCGAAATCATACCAACCATATTCTCTGATCATAATGCTTTGAAACTAGAGATCAACTATAAAAAGAAATCAGGAAGAACCACAAATACATGGAGGTTAAACAATATACTACTGAAAAACTATTGGGTCAGAGAAATAAAAAGGAAGATCAATAGATATATAGAAACGAATGATAATGATAGTATCAAAACTTTTGGGACATGGCAAAAGTGGTCATAAGAGGAAAGTTCATATCATTACAGGCCTACCTCCAAAAACAAGAATAAGCCCAAATAAACAACCTAACGCTTCATCTTAAAAAAAAAAAAACTAGAAAAGGAAGAACAAATAAAGCCTAAAGTCAGCAGAAGGAAAGAAATCATCAAAATTAGAGCAGAAGTAAATGAAATTGAAAACCAAAAAAAATAGAAAAAATAAATGCAACAAAGAGCTGGTTCTTTAAGAAGGTTAATAAAATTGAAAAACTCCTGGCTAGACTCACTAAGGAAAAAAGAAAAAGGACACAAATAAACAAAGTCAAGGATGAAAGAGGAGAAATTATGACTGACGCCACAGAAATACAAAGGATCACACAAGAATACTATGAAAAAGTATATAATATCAAATTTAATAACCTAGAAGAGATGGACCAGAACTTAGAAAAATATAACCTTCCTAGACTGAATCAAGAAGAACTAGAAAATCTAAATAGACCAATCAGCAATATGGAAATTGAAATAATCATCAAAAACCTACCAAAAAGTAAAAGTCCAGGACCAGATGGCTTCACCAGTGAATTCTACCAAACATTCAAAGAAGATTTAATACCTATTCTCCTCAAACTCTTCCAAACAATCGAAGAGGAGGCAATACTTCCCGACTCATTTTATGAGGCCAATATTATCCTGATACTAAAACTTGGTAAGGATAACACAAAAGAAGAAAACTACAGACCAATATCTCTCATGAACACAGATGTAAAAGTCCTAAATAAGATACTAGCGAACCAAAAACAGCAACATATTGAAAAGATTATACACCACTATCAAGTGGGCTTCATCCTAGGGCACAGAGATGGTTTAATATACACAAATTGATTAATGTAATACATCGCATAAACAAATTACAAAATAAGAATCATATGAGCATATCAGTAGATGCAAAAAAGCCTTCAAGATACAGCATCCATTTATGATCAAAATACTTAACGAAATTGGTATAGAAAATACCTTAACATAATAAAGGCCATCTATGACAAACCCTCAGCCAACATTATACTTAATGATGAAAAACTAAAAACATTCCCTCTAAGATCAGGAACAAGGCAAGGCTGTCCACTATTACCACTCTTATTCAATATAACATTGGAGATCCTAGCGAGTGCAATCAGGCAAGAGAAAGATATAAAAGGCATCTAAATAAGAAACAAAGAAGTCAAACTGTCACTATTGCAGATGACATGATTCTCTATATAGAAAATCCTAAAGCGCCACAAGAACACTACTAGAAACAATAAGCAAATACAGTAAAGTTTCTGGATACAAAATCAACGTTCAAAAATCCATAGTGTTCCTATACTCTAATAATGAAGTGTCAGAAAAAGAAGTGTAAAAATAATTCCTTTTGCAATTTCAACAAAAAGAATAAATACCCAGGAATAAATTTAACGAAATATGTGAAGGCCCTATATAATGAAAACTATAAGACCATATTAAAATAAATTAAAGAAGATACAAAGAAATGGAAAGATATTCCATGATCTTGGATTGGAAGAATCAATATAGTTAAAATGACCTTATTATGTAAAGCCTTATACAGATTTAATGCAATCCCCGTCAAAATCCCATTGGCATTTTTAAAGAAATAGAACATAAAATAATAAGATTTGTAGAGAAGCACAAAAGACCCCGAATTGCCAAAGTCATCCTGAGAAAAAAGAACGAGGCTGGAGACATTGCTATGTCCGACTTCAAATTATATTACAAAGTGACAGTAATCAAAACGGCATGGTATCGGCAGAAAAACAGACACACAGACCAGTGGAACAAAATCGAGAGTCCAGAAATAAGCCCATATTTATATGTGCAAATAATTTTTGACAAAAAAAAAAATACATTGGAGAAAGGAAAGCTTCTTCAGTAAATGGTGCTGGGAAAACTGGAAAGCCACCTGCAAAAGAATGAAATTAGACTATTGTCAATCACCAAACACCAACATTAACTCAAAATGGATTAAAGACCTGAATATAAGACCTGAAACAATAAAATGCGTAAAAGAAAACATAGGAATGAAATTCAAGGACCTTGGACTTGAGAGATTTTTATGAATTTGACTTCAAAAGCAAGGGAAGTAAAAGCGAAAATAAGTGAATGGGACTACATCAAATTAAAAAGCTTCTGCTCAGCTAAAGAAATCATCAAGGTAAAGAGACAACCATCTGAATGGGAAAATTTTGCAAGCAACACCTCTGATAAGGGCCTAATATGCAAAATATACAAAGAACTCATACTACTCGAAAACAATAAAAGAACAAATGATTCAGTCAAAAAATGGGCAGAAGACCTGAACAGACACTTCTCCCTAGAGGACATACAAATAGCCAACAAATATATAAAAAGGTGCTCAACATCGCTAGCTATTAGGGAAATACAAATCAAAATCACCATGAAATATCATCTCACACCTATTAGAATAGCTATAATCAACAGGATAAGTAATAACAATTGTTGGAGAGGATGCAGAGAAAAAGGAACCCTCATACACTGCTGGTGGGACTGCAAATTGGTACAGGCACTATGGAAAACAGTATAGAGGTTCCTCAAACAACTAAGAATTGATCTACCATGTGATCCAGCAAATCCTCTACTGGGTATTTACCCCAAAGACTGGAAAACCCATATCTGAAAGATATTTACACACCGATGTTCATAGCAGCATTATTCGCAGTGGCCAGGACATGGAAGCAACCGAAGTGTCCTACAATAGATGATTGAATAAAGAAGTTGTGGAATATTATTCAGTCATAAGAAGAAATGAAATACTGCCATTTGCGACAACATGGATAGACCTTGAGATATTCATGCTAAGCGAAATAAGCCAGACAGAAAAAGTTGGAAATCACATAATATCACTTATATGTGGGATATAAACCTAAAAGCAACAAATGAACAAGACAGAGACTCATGGACATGGACAATAGACTAGTGGTTACCAGAAGGAAGGGAGGAGGGGGGAGGGGGCGAGGTACACGGGGTATAAAGAGAGTCAAATATGTGG